>NC_143569.1:8845000-9105000 GCF_054136105.1 Typopeltis vanoorti
CCACAACTAGCCATGTCATCGAATGGGAAAAAGTTGTTCCCTTTACTTAGAGGAAGATTACCATTCAAGAATTTACAAAGAAGCAGTCACAGTCGCCCGTTCTACTGTCAACCTTAACAGAAATCAAGGCTTAATACTCCCAGAGATATGGAAAACCCTAATCAAACTTTAAAAACAAAAGAAATGAACTTTAATACAAACTACAGAAAGTTTCTCAGCAACAGTTAGCTAATCTTATACACGCGATACATGTTTCATGCACGTTCGATACTATTTTATTTGTAATTGTTTTAGTCAGTTTTTTACAGTTATTCTTGTCAGTTTTATAGTTACACATAATTGTGAGATTGTTTCACCTATATGTAAGTGCCCTGAAGACGCCAACAGTCAAAGTTTGGCGAAACTAGTTGGTTCAGTTAATAAAATTGATCAACACTTGATCTGTAAACCAAAAATATTATTAATAATAGAGAAAAAAATTATTTGGCAGTTCAATAAATTGAAATAGGGTGCTCGGATATATGAAGAACCTTATTCCAAATGAAGGAATATCGTCACTCCTTTTTAAAAAAAAAATCAGCAACTCTACACATAAGTGGAAATTACATATCTCAAAGCGTTGGTACAATACTTTAGTATAATACGGTATAAGTAAATTACAGTAAATTATACTATGACTAAACAAACACATTTATGTATTGAAATAAGAAATATTTTAATTACATTAAAATATTTCTTATTTTAATGTAATTTTTTTCTCCTCCAGATATATTTTAATTTAATTCTATAGCACGCTACTGCCCGCACATTGAGATTCCATTGTGATCATGCGCCCTAACTGTATGCTATTCCTAGTATTGTTTGAATTAACTGTACTGATGATGTCCAATGAGACTTAGGTCGAAATATTTACTTATTAATAAAAACCTTATTACTGTGGTTGTTACGTGTGTTTGTTTAGTCATGAATTCTCCACAGGTTTCATTGTATAATAAAGTGTATACTATAATAGTACTACAGTATTCTACAATAGTAGTATAATTTTGTTCCAAATCATACCATTTTAAATACGTACTTAGACCTCCGGAGTGATTCAGTAATGTAGTATACAATATTATAATATACAGGACTGCTATTGTATACTTATAGAACTTGTCTTGTAATATACAACAGCAGTCCTATATATTAGAATATTGAACACTATATTATTGAATCACTCCAGAGGTTTAAGTACGTATTTAAAATGGTATGATTTGGACCAAAATTGAGACGACAAATTTATTTATGATTCCAAACAACAAACACCATTAAAATCAACTCGGTCTGAGCAGTTAATGTGATGTACGGACAAATTAAAAAAAAGCAACCTAAATTCTAAAAATCAAACTAAAAACTTTACAAAATCTGAAAATCAAACTAAAAAAAAAAATAAAACTCACGTAATATCTCAGAATAATTTAATAAAGAATTGAATGAAAGTTACAAAATGTCTAAAACGAAGTTCGTGTGTGTCGACAACGAATAAGTGCGAACTCACCCTGATGCCTACGAACTGCTCCTGCAGAACTACCCACGACAGCAAGTAAATGAAGGACACGTTGGATGAATAGAGCGCTATTACGTCTGTTGTATCTAGGAGACGGAGGGAATGTACAAACATGTAGTTGGTGATGACCCACAACAACGTAAAAAAACTACATCGGCAAAAGAACTGCACAGCGGTAAATCCCTTCTCTTGAAACGGATGAAAACTATCCCTGAAATACAAAAGTCAGTTAATATGAACAATAGAGATCGCTAGAGATTAAAGGGAATTTACTATGTCTGTTTCACAATACTGAGAAAAGATTACTAAAAAATAAAAATAAACTTTAGTTAATATAAAAATGTATGCAGAAAATGCCATCAATGTTAAATAATGCATGATCAATAGGTACATATCTGATTATTATATTTTTAAACCTCTCTCTCTCTCTCTCTCTCTCTCTCTCTCTCTCTCTCTCTCAGAAATGAAATATATTCCAGAATGTGCTGCCATCTACCGAATTTAAAGTAACCTAAAATGATGTTATTAATATTTAAAAACTATTCTATAACCGCAATAAGTATGCATATGATCAAAATTGAAAATCACAGTTTTTAGGGGTCGAAAGAGATTAATGTACTTTTAAAATATTTGCAGCTTTTGCTAATCCAAAAGGGAAGTAATAAAATCCCAGTACTGCAGAGATTTCATTTATAGTACTAAGATTTACCTTTGTAAATAGCTTTATGATGAAGGCATTTTGAGTGTCCTGTTGGGGACTCCGTCTCCACCAAGTGCGTTTCGGTTTTTCATATTTTGGATATCCTCGTCATTCGTGACATGGTCTGTACCCAAACCAGGTCATCTGACCTCGATAAATTCAACAAGTTTTAGAAAGACGAGGAGATCACCATTTAAGGAAGGAAACAATCAATGCTTTCCACACAAATAAAACCACATAACCGCGAGACAATACAGAAAATAGCCTTAGGCAGACAGTTCCAAAAACTAGATCAAAATTAGCTCCGAAAAAAAAATAAACAGACTGTTTAATTTCGATTAAGTTTTGCACTCTTTGAATTTACACACTGATCGACCCCGAAATTTTTCTTAAAAATCCCAATAACTCACAGAGTCTTATAGTCCTTATAAGGACTGGCTTAAAGGGGCGAAGCAAGAATGCTTTTCATATTCCCCATTATCTGTAGAGGACAGTGTAGGGATAAGGTGTCATTGAGCTATTAAAGCTCTGATCATGGTAGGAGGGTAACAGCAATAGTCGAGCCTCAGTTAGAGCTTCATTGGCCACAGCATTGCCATCCATTACCCTTCCAGGGTATTAATAACCTCACCTCATGCTCGATTCCTGTCACTTCCTCTACACAGATTCTGTTAGAAAGACAGCATGATTATAATTTTGTTATGCTGTTTTCTAAAGGGTGTTGGAATAATGGTCATATATTTTATAAAATACATATCCCTTATTAAATTTTTATAACTTGTATAATGCATATCTTTTATATTTCATAATCAATGAAAAGTTTCCTTTTACATATAACTTAAAATTTGAATTTTTGAAATAATATTAGCGATTTAGATTGGTCATTTTTTTCTGCTGAATTTGATTATTTCTAAAGTGCGAGTAACCGTAAAGAAAGGGGGAAAAATGAAGAAAGAAAAAATGAAAAAATAAAGTAACAAAAAAAAGAAAAATAAAGAAAAATGAAAAAAAATAAGGAAAGAAAAAATGAAAAAAAAATGAAGTAAAAAGAAAAAAATGAAAAAATAAAGGAAAAAGAAAAAGGAAAAATAAAGAAAAAAGAAAAATAAAGAAAAAATGAAAAAAAAGACAAAATGAAAAAAATAAAGAAAAAATGCATTTTTTTCTTTCTTTGGATGCTGTGATGAAAATGATCAATATTAACTGGACGAAACTAAATCCACTAAACCGAGGTGTTAGTGTAAGACTTAACACTGTTTTGATAATCATTTCAATAACTTTGATTAAACAGTTATTAGGAACGATTCTTACTAACTTCGAAATGTCCTCGGCTTCTATGAGTGTAAATTTCACGTGAAAATATCGCCTGTAAATGTATTTTTACAACGAGTGTAAATATCACGTCATTCAGAGTAATTCTGTCAACCTAATAACTGACTATTTTGCGGAAATACTAAAACGAGGTTATTCGGTTTGTTTGTATTTCCAAACCAATGTTGATTTCGAGATTATGCTTGACTGATGATTTCTCACTGGCGGTTACACTGAAATATTGAGTTTGGAGATCACTTGGTTAATCTTAGCTTTAAAAGTTGTTTTCCTGGAAGAATGATTTCAATTAAAATAGGATATAAAATATAATAAAAATCTAATGTTTATAACTGAGATGGACATTGAGGGTCACGGACAATCCCCTCATCAGGTTCCCCACTATAATAATACATTGTAGTTATTCATTTATTCTACATTGTATCGGACATTAGTCCTTTTTCTCATAATATGCAGTGCGGTAGTGTTCATTATATTGTAGATTTCGACTTGATGGCGTCTCTGTGATATAGCAGATTGCATTGATAAATGCAGTTGTGGCAGCTCTTCATTGAGGCATTATTACATGGGCAAACGCCACGTAATAATGGCCATTAACAATAGCCATTATTAACAATAGCTATAACAATAGCCATTACCTATTGTAGTGGTGGAAAAGGAATAGGAGTTTGGTAAGTGTTATGGAATTATAAAATGAATTAAAAAAACGGTAATGAAAGAGAATGAAGAGTGAGAGTATTTTAAGGAATGCAACAGTTCAAAATTCTTTGCAAGAATTCAAAAATACAAGGAATTTCTCGAGTCAAGCTCCGCAGTTGATTTTGTTTATGTGGGAATTTAACTCTGAACATTTTTAGACAAAGCTTGGCCCTTCCTTAATGGTTTGTTGCCAACCATCTGAACTCTCGAATACGATGGACCGAGAGTCTCATGAAACGGAGAATGATGTTGATTGTCTTCAATGAGAAGGAGGTTCCAGAGAAAGAACAAGTAAACACAGTTGTTTCTAACAACTTTTGCACATTTGTTGTAACCAAAAGTTCGACAAATTTATCACCAGTAAGATTTTTTGTTGTTGGATACCAATGATGTTGGATACCAAATCCTACAAAAAAACAACTTTAAGAACTCCATTTCGACAATGAATTAAATCCTTTTCTTAGAATTGTCCGTCAAAATCAACACTAAAAGAGCGAAAGGATTTCAAAACATTTGATATAATATTTAATATTAGAGAATTAATTCGGTTTGGTCTGATGCTTCAACGTAGCATACAAACAAAAAAGGTTTGCACCGGATAATTATGTTTAAGGAGATATTTTTTCTTTAAAACATAATAAGACGTTTAGTGTGACATTGTTACTTTCATTGAAACTTGATAACAGCAATCATTCAAGAACTCTTGCCTGAATTATCTTTATGTGCAGAAGCTGTGTATAAAAGTACCCCACACTTGCTTCTCTTCTTCTACTCCGCGACAAGCAGAAGAAGAGGAAAGCAAAATGACATAAATGAAAGAAGATATTGGAGGTGTGTATAAAGGAAAGTGACCAACGCGTAAGAAGAGATTAAGGGAGCCTAGGGGAAGGAATACGATATCCTCCAAATCAGATCGAACCGAAAGATACCGCCAGCCACATGAGCCGTCGATACGGAAATAGAGATGGTCTTTGTACTTCTCAATGCACTTGAGTTGAAAATCTGACAAGAAACCGGAAACTTTTTCATTTAAAGCAGTTGCGTCAGGCTTGAGAAGGATTTTAAAACTGATATTGGAAATCGGGTTTAAAATTCAAATTTCTGATTTATTTAGCGAATTTTGAATTAAAATTAGGTTTCGATTTTCTTCAAAACAAAATGAAGATGTTTGTGCGATATTGCGTAGTCAATTTATTTCTATTTAAATAGGAACAACAAAAAAAAAACGTGATGAAACAGTTTTCTTGGGAATACTAAGTCGGATAAGGAACTTGCGAAATTCTTTGCGTGTAAATCAATTGCTGAAACAAGACGTAATTTTAATGAACTGTCAGATTGATAATTTACGATGTGCTGGAGATTTTTATCTCTAAAAAACCCTTTTGTTGTAATAAAAAGGTTGATTAAGGATAATGGCTATCCCTAATTAACTGTACCGATTAATCAAACTTGTCCGTAACGTTAATAAAATCGTTGATTAGAATGAAAGTAATTAACTGCATTAAAATATGCGGTTTCTTCGAAGACGTTTCTCAAGTCTTTTGTTGTTGCTCAATTTTTGATTTGCCGATGTTTATCACTCTGCGTCTTCGCAGTTTAAAAAAATCCAAAATTATCATTTCCGATTTTCCTCCAAATATATTTTCTTCAGCCACCGTAACTAATTTAAACTGCTTTCTGTTTTAAAAGAAGAATAAATCACAAATGCATATATTTTCTCACCAATTGTTCTATCTCGCCATTAGTATTAAGGAGTTGTATTAATAGAAAGAGTTACCAACCAGCCGGTGGGGACGATAAATGTCCCCACCGGCTAGAAACATTAAAACTACGGTTTGAGGAACGTTTATAATTGCATTTTCAACTGAATGTAGTTAGCCTGTCTCTTAATGAGGTTGCACACTTTTCAAGCCTCACACAAAAATAAACAAACAAATAAACCATCCAGATAGGACACATACATTTAAGGGAATTAATACATTCTGTAGTCGTGGAGCAACCTCCTCAGTGAATAATACTTGTTTCCTACTCCAGTCAATACAGTTTTTATTGTATGAAATGAAGTAAGAAGTCTAAAATATTTGCGATTTCGCTAGAATCCGAAGTTGATCAGGTCAACTTAATTTCACGGAACATAACATCGAGAGATGAGATAGCTATCATAATCATCCGAGGTACTTACGGGCTCTTAGGTTTCAAGACCTTTCCATGTTGGCTTTCGTAATCGTAAATTTAGGATAAAGAAGCTACTTTTTTACTTAAATATACACTATCTGATCAAAAGTATCCGGACACCTACTCGAAACTGTAATCAGACTTTCCCTGTGACAGTTTCCAGTAGTGAACATTAATATGGGGTGGGTCCACCCTTTGCTTCTATGACAGCTGTAACTCTGCCGGGGAGACTTCTACCAGGTGTTGGAATGTCTCTGGAGGAATGGCAGCCCATTCTTCCTGAAGAGCTGTAGTCGGAGCAGTTCGTGATGTGGGTCGCTGGATCTGGAGCGAAGTCGGCGTTCTAATTTATCCAAAGGTGTTCTATGGGATTGGTGTCAGGGCCGGCCAGTCCATTTCTGTAACGTTATTGTCCACAAACCATTCCTTCACAAGCTTTGCTTTATGGCAGGTAGCATTGTCATGCAGATACAGACAATAGTCATCACCGAATTGATCTTCTACCGTAGACAGTACGCAACGGGTCAAAACGTACTTGTACCCTTTCGCATTTAGATTTCCGTATAGTATTACGAGAGGGCCAAGTCCACCCCCCCCACACACACACGCTGTAATGCTATCCTCCTCCAAATTTCACTGTTGGCACTACACACGCTTGCAGGAATCGTTCTCCATGCATTCGCCACACCCAGAACCTCCCATCCGACTGCCACAAGGTAAAGCGTGATTCATCACTCCAAATCACATCCAGCAGCGTTGCTCTTTACACCACTGCAGGCGGCGCTTAGCGTTCGCAGGAGAAACGTTTGGTTTATGGGCATCTACTCGACCATGGAACCCCATTCCTCTTAACTCTCGACGCACAGTCATGGTGCTGGCTGGACAGTTAGTAGCACTGTGGAACTCCCGGGTGAATATTCCATGTCTGGCGATTTCCACGCACCACCTTCTTCAACACTCGACGGTCCCTGTCTGTCATTAAACGAGGCCTACCCTACCGTGGTTTTGTTGTGTTTGTGCCTTCACATTTCCACTTCATAATCATGTCACCAACTGTTGACTTGGGCAACTTGTCCAACTTGTGTTGGAGGGTTGAAATGTCTCTGACAGATTTCTTACTGATCTGGCAACCAATAACTAGTCCACGTTCCAAGTCACCGCGCTCCCTTGACCTAACCATTCTGCTCGTACTTCTTACCACTGAACAACAAACAGCTCCATGTCTCCTTTTATGCCGGTAAGTCAGGTCGTAATGACATTTAGACGTCAGTTTACGAATTAAGAGTGGTGTCCGGATACTTTTGATCATATCGTGTATACGTATGCATAAGAGTAGCTATATCAATTATATATTTTATGTGAAAATTGTGTGTATCTTTTGCTGGCCGATTTGTCTGGTTGCGAGATGAAAAACCCTGCACCTTCGTATGAGGCCGATTCAGTTACTTTCAGATGAAAATCCTGATAAGGGTTCTTCGCTTCCTATACAGTCGTGAAATCAGGTCTTTTCAACAAAAGAGCTTCGGTAAAACAAATTGAGTTATGGATGCTCTTTGGATTAGCTATCGAAATATATAAATGAAAAAGAAATAACTAAATACTTCGAATATAAAGACCAGGATTCGATTCCATCTAATATAACTCGGGAATCTTTATCAGGAATTTCAATTAAAGGTGAGTTAGCCAGTCTCATACGCAAGTGGAGAATTTTTACTAGAAAATAGGGTTTTATTCCCTCGAAACAGGCAAGCCAACACACCCACCCACCCACCCACCCACCCACACACACACACACACACACACACACACACACACACACACCTGTACAGTAGCTATATATGAATAGATTTTTTGGAAATGCTTTCTGAAATAAAGTTAATATAATTGATATTAATTCATAGGCTAGTTAAAAAACAAATATTCGTAATAAAGTTACCCACGATAGTAAAATTACGAATTAAACAAATAATTTAATCCTGAGTTCTTGCGAAATTAAAATCATAAGTTTTGAATATACATTGAAAGAAACGAATGAAAATATAATGATTGTGAAAATCATTATAGCTTGAATCGGATATATGATTAATACTTTTACCAAACCAAATTATTATTTAAACTTTTTTTAGTAATAATTAGAAAGATTTTATTCCCACAAAACAAAACCAGTTTTCGGTTTATGATAACCGAGTAGGGAGGTGTGTGGCCGTAAGTCATTCTTATACGAATTCTAAAAATCCAATCTGATCTCAATGTAAACATTATTTTTAGAGCAACATTACCCTCCAGTTTCAATCGAAAAGAAATATTACTTTCTAGAGAATTTTGATCTTCACAAAGATACCCCGAATTAAGCGTTTTTTGTGTTTTGTGTGTGTGTGTGTGTGTGTTTTCCCTTGAAAAGAACTTCCGTTTATTCACGGTGTTTGCTTACTTTCTGCTCTACTTAAAAACAAGTAACAAAACAGCAGGAAGAACCAAGACAATAGAATCTTATAACGTGTTTGTAATTCAAACTCTGCACACCTAATCAATAATCCATTACAGTAATTCCCTTTAAGATAGCCTACATACACATCCCTGCCCCCCTCCCCACCAAACTTTGTCATTCAATTCTCACAAAAGAACCATCAAAAGCTGGACAGACACCTGGACGCCAGTACTGTACAGTCTTTCAGCGGCTCTGCTGCCAGAACTCAGCCATGAATGCTTAGAAGAATTGGACAACCACAATAGAGACAACTTTAAAACAGTAAACACATTAGTTCCATAGCAACGAAAGTAACAAAGGATTGACGGAGTATTAATCTTTCTCTTCAAATGCGTTGTGATAACTGTCACACCACAGTCACGAATTCTCTAAGAGCCTTGTAGTACACAACAAAGCATCACTCCCTTTTTCCATCCCCCAAATCCAAATACGATTCAGAATTGTGTGTGCGTTACCAATAATTGCACTCGACATGCCAAACAAATTTATCGTTTTATTATATTTTTCGATGTTGCTGTTGTTAAATCAACTAAAAAATTCTAACCGGCGAATGAGATCAGCTAATCTTAAAAATTTAGTCTTAAAATGAGAAACGGATGTCCATATGATGATATCAACGAATATCGCATTAATCCTTTTACCTTTTGTTTACTACGTAACATATCTTAATGAAGGCGCTTAAGAGTTACGTTGTAATTTATATTTTAACTTGATTTTAGAGAACATTTTATGACGCATCACCTCTTTCATTTGTCACGTAAGATAAGCGTCCAATTCACTCCTTTGCGTCCCGCTAAACCTTCCTCTCCTCGGCAGTGAAGAATATAGAAATTGGGTTCAGTATAACATCCAGACTCACCTACATTTAAAACTTTGACTTAACAGCTGTGAACAATGGGAAAAGAAGAGAAGAGAAAAATACATTTAGAATTGACAGAAAAAAACATTCATGTATGTATAATCTGCATCTTCTCCATATCTCTCTGATCTTCCCTTTCAGTCGTTTCCGACTGTAGGTGACTTTATAGTTATTACCACAAAGTATTCCTGGTGGGATTTTGACAGGGTAGTTCACTACTGCTTCCCCACCCCCAATTTTATCCGGGCTCAGGACCTATGACTCGAATGTATTCATAACTGCAATCCATGTGTGTTCACGTCCACTCGGTTAGCCTAGTGGCTATGCGCTTGCAACCATATGCCCGGGGAAGGAGTGTCCTGGGTTCGATTCCCGTCGCCGACGTGAGGAGCTTAAGGATCTTCCTCAGCCATAGTTAAGTTAGCCGGTCTTGGACGTGGATAGCAGGGTTTTTTCCACCAGTTTATCTGGGGTTTTTCATCCCGCAAGCAGGCAAACCAGCCCCGTGAACGCACGTATCTACAGCCATAAATACTTAATCCCCCCCATGAGGGGGCTCAACTCGCCCCAATAGGGACGGGGGAGAAAAGGGAGGAAACTCCATACGAATAAATAAATAAAATAAATGTGTGTTCACGGGGAAGGTTTCTTGTTCTGGGGAACGAAAAACCCGAGTTTCAGGGTTTTTTCACCCCGTATTTTTTAGCCGGTCTCATACAGAAGTATGAGACCGCCTAACTCACCTTTAATCGAAAGAGACCAGATAAAGGTTCCTCACGTCACGGACGGGAATCGAACCCAGGTCTTTTCGACCAAAGGGCTGATGATATGAAATGTGAAACAAAGAAGGACCATCGATCAAAAGATTATTATGAATAACTGGAGATTCCGAGTGCTTAAAAATGTGCAGAACTCTCTTCAGTGACATCAACAGAGCACACAATGAAGAATAAAAGCGTACAAAGGAATTATATTCAAACGGCTTTTGATATATATATATATATATATATATATATATATATATATATATATATATATATATATATATATATAATCTATTATAAGGAAATTTAATAATCTTGGCCAGAGGGATTAATTTACAAAAGAGACTCCAACATATATAAAAATCTAAATTCTAATTTAAATGAAAAAAAAAAAGGTATTATTACATAAAATCAATTTTGGTTTTATTTAAAAAAGTATTTCATACTTGTTACAAAATAAAATGTCAGCTGACAGAAAACAAGCAGAAATATTTATGTTAAAAAAACGTAAATTGTATATTTTATTTATTTACATTTCCTGTTTCTTGGATGAGTGTTCAATAAATAAATTCATGGAACTCTCTTCGATGAATTTAAAAACGTTGTTTATCAGATATTGTAGCCTTGAGGTTCTGTTTACCTTCTCATAGCGACTTCATTTATTTACTATAAAGCTATATAAATATTGAATCAATATTTTAATGCATCACAGCATATTTTTGTTTTATTAAATATAAAGAAGCTCCGTACTTACAAAACTAACTTCCTGATCGACGTCTTCTCCGATAAGGGGCACACTTTGGCAGAAAGATAAACCGGAAAAAACAAACAGTTCCATGTCGTACAAAACCACGTGGTGAAAAACGGTGCATCATACCTTATGATAATAGATGGCGCCACTTGCGTTGTCTGTTTACTATCAGGAGACTGAAAACTTGTATTGGACGTGGACGTAACTTTCTCGATACTCTGTGCGCTTTCGACGAACGAGATCTTGAGCAAATGTGCAGCTCCCACCCACGCGCTGGCAATGATGGTAGTAAGGATGACACCGTAGGAAACCCTCCTTTTGTGTTCTGTACAACACTGACGACCTCTGACCCTAATATAGGGTTGACTGTCGTTATTATCATTTGGATCATTCACTGAAATAAATCAAAAATTATATCAGAAAAGCGGTGAGGAAATACTGATATCAACTCAATGCATTTTTCATTATAAAAAGTTTTTTTTTTACATCGCCGAAATGAAGCCTATTGGTTCTTTAATTTATGGGTGCACCTTTTTGACAACTCGTATAGCAGAGTATATAAGTTCTTTTAGCTATACCCTTAGTATTATACTTGGTCTAGCTACTCATTGATGAGATCTCAATAAAGATCGAAACCGGCCTGGGTAGTGACCTCACACCATAATGTATAACATCATACATCTCCTAGGAGATGAGTTTTACATTATGAAAAATACTAAGAATAGCGATCAGAACTTTCTCCACCTTTGCAACGAGTTGTCCTAGTTTGTATTACGTACTTGAACTACGTGCTTTAGCTTAAGCTAGTAGTCGCCAATACGTTTATAGTTACTATATTCGGCATGAAACTCTTTGATTTTGATCTTTGAGTTTCTTATTCGGTTTTAAAACAATGTGGGATTTAATATCCTCTTAATTTAAACAATGGTTTACATCGCCGAAATGAAGCCTATTGGCTCTTTACTTTAAATATTTTTTCTATATAATTTTAATTTATAAATGAATTGGTACTTTCCTACCAATAATTTAAATGTCCGACAACATTATTTGTTTTTAAATTTTATATCACATGACGCATCACTTAAAGATTAAACTCATAACACTTAAATATATACATAAAATGTCAGTATTGACTAATAAATCAACTTTGTTCTTAATAGCTTTCAAACTCCCGATGGAAACTTGATCACAGACGTGAGAACAGCTAAAATAGATTATCTTGGAAGATTTGGCAATGTGCGAGCAACGCAATAACCTATGGCTGTACAAAAAATGTTCACGTTTATTTTTTATGATAATCCCATAGAACAACATACGTCGTTCACTCTGGAGTAAATTTATGTCTTTTGTTCAGAATTATGGCAGAATCAGCTAAGGCTATGACAACACTGCATCATGTCTGCTGATTGCATGTGTTCTCTAGTTAGTTTTCCATTCTTCTGGAAGAAACTCCCAAGTTGCCAGCCGGAAAATACAGCACTGTGGATAATAGAAAGTTGAGGAGAAAGAAGAAATGTACTCTTCAAGGATGTTAAATTCTGAAGGAGACGTTAAATAACGTGTTTTAAGAGAATTAGAGGAGAAACAATGACCATGGAAATATTTGTAGAAAGCACAACCAACAAAATCCAAATATCTATGTGGACCAAAATGAAGAGTAAATTGGAGAATTAGTCAGAGACAGATAATTAATCAATCTACCAGGTATATTTGCTAAAATAAAGAGCCCAAAGGCTTAATTTCAGCGATGCAAAACTACATAAATCAAGTGGATATTAAATCCAGCATTATTTCAAAGCCGAATGCAGAAACTATGAAAGTTTCGTACGAAATTTGTCCAGAGAGCTTACTGGAATACACTCGCCGGAATTTACGACTTGCCCTAGCGAGGACCCTTATAGAAAACATGATATTCTGTTTACCTTCGCACAGTGACTTCGTTTATTTACTATAAAGCTATATAAATATAGGTATAAATATAAACAAAAGGCTTCATTTCGGCGATGTAGTTTTGCATCGCCGAAATGAAACCTTTTGGCTCTATATTTTAGTAAATACTTTACGCACCAACCGAGAGTTTGCTTACAAAAAATACATCTCTCCAACACTTCGAGTTCTTTAGTACTGAATGAGAGTTTTTGCTCTCTTAAAGTTTCTGCCTGGTTTCTGAGGAGAACCAACAAGTTCGAAGCAGCTGTGAAGTCAGTGAAACCTTATCAAAATGGACCAATAGGAGGCGAATATATGTACTCTTGGGCAAACGATCATGTTTTCTAAAAGGCCCACGCTAAAGCAACTTGTAAATACCTGCAAGTGTATTCCGCAAGCTCTCTGGTCAAATTTCGCACGACACTTTCATAGTTTCTGCATTCGGCTTTGAAATAATGCTGGATTTAATATCCACTTGATTTATATAGTAAGTGCTGAATTGCATAATAAGTCACATTTTGAGGAGATAGATCGCAGGGGACAATCCTAAATGTGAGAACAATATCTAATATTCATACTGGGTTGAATTTTGATTTCTATGGAGATAGCAGTCATAGATAAGTAACACCTTCAGCAAAGAGAAAACTTGGGTTTGGATGCTAGTTGGAGATTAGAGATCGCACTTATTCTAAATAGAGGGTGTCCTGTCCAGAGTTTTGGATGTTGTCAAAAGTAAGATTGGAAGAAAATGATTCTTTCTGTGAGAAGTACGACATGATTCAGTTTTTCTATGTTATAATAACAAAGTTATTATAACCCAATTGAAGAATAATTTGGAGATCAGAATTTAGGATTGGGATTGTATTCTGGAGTTTTTCTTGATTTATGGATACAATGTTTGTTAAATAATAAAGGAGCCTTCTACAGAACCTTGGATAAAATTTGCATTCAGATGGAGAGGATCGGTGATACCAAGAGAAAAAAGATAATAGATGAAAGAGAGCAGAGCTTTTTGGAACTCCAGCATTAATTGCAAAGTTCGATGATAAATATCCCTCTCCCATCCCATTTAATGTGCAACCAAAAAGCTAGCCATCCAGTTGTAAAATTCAGAATATAGATCATAAGGTTTTTTGTAACAAACCCAAACAAATGCCTCACCAAAAAGATATCAACGGCATTTCTAAATTTTTCCGTAGCGTTTTTCCAAAAGTGAATAACATAAAGAAAGCGATCTGTTTATTGACAGCGAAAGAAACCACATTAGCGACCGTCTGGATCACTAATAGTCTTGGACCAGTTATCAGTGATCGTAAGAGTGGAGATTTACTGGCCATCAATTTCAAAATGGCCTCGTATATTCTCCTTTGGGAATGAACTGAGTTGCTGAGTAGATCGGTTTATTTACAGGTTTCCAAGTTGCCTTAGACTAAATATTTCTCTATTGCTGATAGATTTGAAGTAAAAACAGTAGAAAGTAATTTGGCAATAAGATTTGTTGCCTTTCCAATTGTCCAAACAAGAGAGTATAAAAATATATTGGCAAATATTTATCAAGATTCAATTAACAAATAGAAGGAAGCTCAAAAATTGTCTTTTGCTGTGGATAATCATCCAAAAGAAACCTTCATAATAGAGAATGGTCCAAATAGGAAAAGTTGATTTCGATAGTTTTGTCAACGGAATCTAAAAACCAGGAGTACTATTTGAACATGATATAGATGAGGCAATTTCCTACATTTTGTCCCTTCAACGTTTTGAATGTGGTGATAATTGTCTTCCAGCTATTTTGAATTTAGTGTAAATGGAAGAGTCAGTTAGAGATTTAGATGAAAGCCAGGTACGATGTGGTTAATTCTTCATTTGAATACCCTTATCAGACTGCGATGAGTTTTAAAGTGTACCAAACTATGTCCGTATTTATAAAAACAGTTTCAGTTATAAGCTCAGTGTAAATATTTATATTTAAAGACTGAAAAAAAAACGGATCCAGTCAGAAAATGAAGCAATGAAGTCCATAGAAATCACGAAGATCATCCTGGCAGCCATACGTTATAATTTTAGGCAATACGAGAATAGGAGCCGATGTCTGAATGCTGCTTCATGGGAAGTAACGAACTATATTCAACTCTGGATTGCATAGAGATCTGAAATGCATCAATATCTATAATGTACTTATAATTATCTTTGGTGACTACGAAAGTGATTGTTTTTGACTGATGGGTAGAAATAATGTACGCATTAATCTTGTAGGCATATAAACAATGGTTCTGTGAAATGTTCGGTGAGAGCAAATGTCTTGGCCTCTCTTCATAGTCGATCAGAATAAACAGAAAAACAAAAGATAGTTACAGTGATAAACATTAAAATTACCAAGGAAGATGACTTCTGATGATATGAAGAAAGCGACATATAAAGCCTATATATAAAACCTGCTATTTAAAATAGTATAGATGAAGAGAGTTAACAACCTTCAAGGCAATTCATGGAAAGTGGTACATTTGTTGATGTATCGAACCATCAAGAAGATCATTTATAAGGTAATCTATTTTGTTGGAGCTTCCTGAAATCGCACTTTCTCTGGTAAATAGATAAAATGTGGTTTAAAAAACAGTTTTGCATACATTTATTTTCTGTTATCGATGAAACATATTTATAAAAAGCATCAGTTAGCTACTGTTTATTAGACTTATTGACTTATATTTAAAAAGTATAAAGTTTATGAGGCCATAAAACTTTTTAATGATATTTTGCAACTGAATGTCACATTTGTGGTATATTCAGTTGATGAATGATATCTTCTTGGAAAATAACATTTATTCAGTCTCAATCCGGAAGCCCTGTTAACTGTCTCAGAGAGACTTTCTCCCAAATTTTGGAATTCCGAAAAACCAATAAATAAGCCAGAGAACACACTATAGTTGTTCCAATCTCTCCCAGTGAGTTTGGAGAAACTTGCGTGGTTGCTGTTGATATTTCCATGCATCTTATCGAGTCCGGCATGGAGATCTGCTGAGCCAACTACTGTCCTGTGATTTTCCTTCTTCCTTTTGCTATTAAATCGCCAGTTTTCTGTCTAGTCACTTACCACATATACTACTATACGGTTTCACTACCATTGCAGAATCCCTCGGATACTCACTGATGAGGCAACATTTCGTACCTCTTCCTCATTTGACAAACCATGTTGTGCTCTATGATTAAAAGCCTCAACTTCTTTGATAACCGATGTCCTCAATTTGGATTGCTTTGTTATTCTTCAGTGGGGGGAGGGAGATAACCTTATGCACTTCATTGCTATGAAAATAGAGTCCTGTCTAATTTCTAACAAGAAAGATACTACATCACCTGCAGTTACAAAATACGAAAAAATTTCTCTCCTTGGGAAAGACGATAAATTTAATCCTTCTGGAGATCGTACACCACCAGAATTTTGTCCATTCACATCTTATCCTTAGTTCCTTCAGCCGCCAAGTACAATTTGTAGTTCATGATATAAGTGGCCTTGTACATCCTCGGAACTTACTAGAAATTTTACATAATTCTGATGGGAAAGAAAATTATCTGAAGATTGATCAAATGAAAGTTTTACTTCTGGGTTTGATTTGTTTTGTTTTTGCTGGTTTATTTCGTGTCAAAAGGGAATGACGTGATATTATGCTCTGAAAATATACAGCTCTATAATATCTTCTCATCTGATAGGGTTCTCTACACCGCTACTTAACTAGTTGTTTTGTGTTCTAGTTGTCATTTGAAGTTTCTGCGATCTGCGTGTTTTTTCCAGAGAGTCGATAATGCAGGTTTCACCGCATAGCTTTCCAGTTTAAACCGTAACCTTTAATGCAGGGGAGATTTGTGTACGAATAGCTGCATTGTGCACATAGATTGGATCATACAGTACTTTTGCCCATTTTTAATATCTGTGATTCGTCGTGAAGAGTATAAAATACTTTCACTCAAGTGCACTTCTCAAATAAGTTTGTTATTTTATGGACAAATGTATGAAGTCATGTACATGCAATTTTTAATAGTAGCGTAACATTAAAATGTTACAACAATTAAAGAGTTACAGTTAGAAGGCATATTGGAACATATGGGACAGAACGTTTGAGCTTTTTATATTCACGTAAAGCCTCTTCTGGGATATGCATTTATTTATACTTTTTAATTGGTCCATGTAGCAAGTTCGGAGGGAGCTACTTGTCTATTCCACTTTATCTGGTATTGCTTCAAAACTGAAATTTATACATACTCAAAACGAGTTGCATGTAACACAAATAAAAACACAGAATAAGAAGATAAAAACAAAACAAAACAAGGGTCGTAAAACGCTAGAAACCTAAAAATAAATAAAAAATTTAATTGTGAATTTTAATTTTAATCAGATAATTTGTTTATTATAATTAATTGGTTTAGCACAGCTAAATTGCCCTAACATAATTTGATTAAAATTAAAATTTTCAATTTGCATGTTTGTGCTGTTTTTTTTCCCCTCCTTCGTTTTAACTTTGATGCTCGATAAAATAAAGCAGACGCACTTAAAACCATTACTTTATTGCTTTTGCGCTGAGATAAACTTGCATGCTTCAAACATTCTCTCAGTGTCTGATAACAGCAGATGTATGAACTGGACAATGTGTTATTCGGCCGGTCTACGAATTTCACGGGGAGAAAAAATACAAATTTCCAGGAAGGACACTACCATTCCTATGAGATTAAGACTTTATAATTCACAGAAATTACTTTCATTCCACTTTTATGCAACGCTGTAGGACTCGCACTCCATTTTCTATGGCTACATAACAAAGATGGATTTAATTAATAAAAGAACATTTTCTAGTGCAAGCTGGACCGTATAAGAGCATGTGTCAGTGCATATGCTCCTCTACTAACCGATATAATTCCCTTTGAAAATCATTTCCATTACTTTCTAGTAACATCTGCTCCGTTTGAAAAGCCCTCTTATTATAGTCGGCAATAAAACGATGTTTCCTTTTAATAAACCCACAAATTCATTGTCCAGTTCACTTACTTTCAGATCGACAACGGTGTGACATATATTAGAATATCAAGAGATGATGTATATCGATTGGTCGTGATCTGACAATGAATTATTCATTTTAAGTCAGCTTTTATGCATGAGTTTCAAATTCCGTCGATATGAAAATTTCTGAATGGAGTTTAAATTTTTGAAGAATTTATTAAGGCCTGGACTATCAAATAGTTATCAGTTTAACGAAAAGGATATTACAGTGTCACAAATTATTAGATCCGCAACCAAATAAAAACCGGAATATGAATTTTTCAAATATTCGCCAATAAAGAATACAAATATTTAAGATAAAAAATAAGGAGAGATAAATATTTACTTATAGATTAAATTTAAATTCAGTAAACGTATCAAATATGAATGGCACATTTCGTTTTAAAAAATCTACCTCAATCTGAGCTCGGGCTGTACGAACGAGAACAAGAACACGTGACATCGTCCAGTATTGTTCAACGTCAATAACGTTATATATCTACATTCTGTTATTTGAGTTTTATGAATAGCCAAACCTTGTTTAAACTTTAAGTTATACTATTTACCCCCTGAAGATGTAAATCCTACGATTTACAAAACTTTTCAGGAACTATTATTTCAGTGTTTTATTTATATAACTGAATAATAAAAAAATGTGGTGTAATCACCGAAATATATCTTTTGAACCAATTAGACACAGAAGTCTACGCCTGCAACATTTCGTTTTACGTCTTGAAAGCCACCCACATAACAGAATGAAGCTCCTTAGCTGAATTAACCATAAAAAAAGAGAATACTGAATTATAAAAAAACAATAGAAAAAAATTAAAAATCACACAAACTCAATCTCAGACTTCAAATTAACAAGACAAGAAAATAATCACAAGATTCGCGATGTTCAAGAACCAGTTTTGGTATGTAGGTAGTCATCACCTTTTAATTATAGCATTTTATGCCAAAGTCTTGCCGTGCGACTTCAGGGATCAAAGACTTTCGTACTCAAAGTACAGTGAGCGACGAAGCAGAGCTAAAACTGTAGCGACGTCTAAAAATCGGGCCATGGCCACTCTAGGGTTGGGTAAAGAGCAAGAACGTTAGCAATAAAATCTTTGAATAATGCAGACTGCTAGTGGAATCCTTTCAGACTTGCAGAGAGTCAAATGAATAACTGCATAGAGAAACATTCATTTCTTCAGAGTAGCATCTCTCTCTCTCTCTCTCTCTCTCTCTCCTTCATTGAAATTCCTCTATAAGTCATCGTAATAAAATTATTCTATTGTGATAACAGAAATCCAGGACCACTTTTTATTCGTATACTCACTTGAAGACCTCTTCGTGCGCGCGCGCGCGTACGCACGCACACACACACACACACAACAGTCCTTGACAACTTATATCGCCTTTCTAAGCTCTGAAAAATTTATGAAGCCATCGATCAACTTACAATTGCCTGACGTGGAACTTAACGATCAGAAAGACACGTCGTGTGTACATTCTGGAGAGAAATTCTCGTATTTATTTCGGTGACAAAATGTAATTAACGATCAAAATGATATTTTAAGAGTATCAGATAGGGAAATCGGAAGAGATCTGTCAGAAGAGGTACAGTAGCTATGCAGTATTAGAGAGAGAGAGAGAGAGAACTTTCTATGCTATCTAACCTTCCTTCAACATTGAACGGAATTACATTTTCCGATTTTAAAAGAACGTAAAAAAAAGAAACAAAAAAGGAGTGCAAAATGAAGAAAAAAATACGAGGAAAGTTATAGATCGGTTTCTGCTGAGAGTCAATAGTATAACGGCTTTTATTTATCACGGCAGAGGTTCGAAATTTGTCTAGTACGCTAGGGGTATTTATAAGGATATCTAACATGAATGTTAGTTAACAGATATGGTTTTGGGCCCTTCTTAGCAACTGAGCAAACTAGTTTAAAATTACAGGCAACTGATAGGTAATATAGGGAAAGGAAACTTTAGTGCAACAAAATGCTGCAAACTCCCACTCAACTAAGTTGATAAATGTTCAAGCAGGAGTGCACTTAAAAATTTCCACTCATTCTTCGGAATAAATTATCAGCTGTTGGTAGAGCAGACAGCGTATCCGCCTTACAACAGTCTACACGTTCGAATTCCATTGTGAAATGAATGTTTTTGAACACTCATAAGCGATAAGTAGACGATTTTCGTCTTATAGTGTAAGACAGTGGTGCATACTGAAGGTATAAAGTGACTGAAAAAAAAGTTCCATGAAAAAGGATGGACCTGCTAATACTTGATAAATCCCATTGATATTGGCTTTCATATTTGTATACTGTTCTTCCATTAGAGCGAAAGAAGGATATGGGGATTCTATTCCCAAAGCGACGTATCCATAATTTTTCATCAGATGCCCAAAAATATAAATCCGACAAGAACAGTCGTTTGTCGCGTTGAAGCTTCTTCGTTTAACAAGCTAAATTAGCGAAGAGGTTCTTCTAAGACGGTTACACATTTACTTCCATAACACTTTTAGAAGCAACTGCTTACATGGATGTTTTCAAAGCGTTCTGAAAGTCATGCACTGGCAATCTAAGTTAGGTCTGCCGTAATACGACCCGTCCATAGTAGCAGCACGTCGTAGCATAAGTTGTCAACGTTTCGTGGCGAGAAACGCCGTTAAGAAAAATTATTGCGTGAATGGAAATCGTGTTTTACAGCAAATGTCTTTTCTTCGACATTTCATTAAAAGTAGCAGAATACGAATCATCAACATCATTTCACTGATTATGTCCAGCTTTTGCGCATATCGTTTTTTCAGGTGCTGAAAACAGAAGTGCAGCTAAGTACCGAAAACTGCAGGACTTCGTACGAAGTTCGTAAATAATGTGGACGCATCTCGGTGAAATGAAAAATTTCGTGTACTCGTCGAATTAATCGTGCCTCATTAATGAAGCCGAGGATGCATTAAATGAAATTACAATTACTTCTCATTCTTAACGCTCAAATTCATTAATGAGTGCATGCGTGCGTGCGTGCGTGCGTGCTTGGATAATAGGAAATCATAATCCGCACGTTAAATAACCGACCATATGAGAATGTTAAAAATAGCAGAAAGAAAGAAAAAATCGAAAACTTTTTTGCTATGAGAGATTAGAAAATTATAAAATAGTACTTTAACAAAATGGAAATGAAAGTATTATTTGATCGATATAATTTTTATAAGATGGTAAATCAAAATTAAACGTAATTTATTTTTCATGAAACCTCGAAAAAATTAAAACGTACTAAATCAAACATTTAGCATTATTTTTTAATGAGGTTCCCTTGCATTTCCTAACTCACCCTCAGTTATCATAAATGTGCAAACGGCAACGCAACTGAAAGTGAATTAAATGAAACCCATTCAGGTGGAAATCCCAATCAAATATCGCCAAAATAAATGCTTCCAATGTTAAATAAAAGCATTTCAGATTAATCCATTGATGAAACGGGGCCGGGGGGGTCTCTGCTTAAACAGTAGTGAAATAGTTAATAGTTTTGCACAGCCAGAAATATAACTGGAGATATGAATGCAAGGGTGGGCCTTAAAATTAATGCTTTAATGGTGTGTCAAATCCGAATTTTTAGTTATTCATAAGCTTGCCGAGTACGGAACGTACACTTATTAAACTTTCGGCGGAATTTAATTCAGAATACTTAAGTGAGGTAAAAAAAAAGTAAATTTAAACTTAAAATCGGTAGTAGTAGAAGTAAGGTTGAAAAGAAATCAGTCAGCAAGCTGTAAAATGAGTTGGGGCAGCATTCAATACAACTCTGTACCGTAGAAATTGTAGAAGTATACCAGCGGACATAGAGGAAAACATCATGAAAATATTATAAGGCGAATACAAATTAACTTGGATATTAATGATAAGTTGAAAGAAACCTTCATTGTTGTTAATTTTGATAATTAACTGAAGTTGGGTCAGGGTTGTTGGAGTACGGGCGAAACAACCAAGGCTATGACACCATTATATTGGGTCTATGAACTACTTGTATTCTCTGGCCAGTTTACCCTCTTTTGAAGAATGAAAATCCTGCAACTTTCATATGAAGCTGGCGAACTTACTTTCAGCTGAAAGTCATTATAAAAATTCCTTGCAAACTATAAGGTATACAAACGCATTCGAACTGAGGAAGGGGATTTGACATTCGTGGTTGCCCAGGAAACGTTACTGATTATGTTAATTATCCAAGAAAATAAAGTTGGCATTAGAGAAATTTGCGTTACACTGTATGAAATAAGACCATTACTTCTTCCGTTTAGGATAGAAGGGCTTAAAATAGTTTTTAAATGCACACAGAATATAACAGATTAAGGGATATTATTGTATTTTTAAAACAAATCGGTTTTTCTAAAATAAAACCAACATCAGCTCGGTCGAAAGTATTCTTCTATTGTAGAATAAAAATTCTTTACTTGGAAGAGTTATTATTAATTGATTGATTGATTATTTAAGGAAAAACAATGAGACATGATAATATATTCTCAAAATATGATCATGAAAGATCATAACATAATGACGATTTTTTCTTATTTCGGATTAACAATTTTATGAAGCGATTTATGCTGGAGAAGCAACTGTCATAACAATAATTTTCTTGCCTTATCTCTAAAGGGCAAACTCTTAAGCCACCGATATCAATAGTAGTCAAATATGGTGAGTTTGTATATAAATATGTGTCACGATCGAATGCCGTTTAATGTCAGTTTACTAGTATTATATCTTGAAAGGACTTAAAAATAATCTACCTAATTAAAAAAAAACTATCGCATGTTTTCTACAGGGACACCAAGTACATAAGAAAGCATATTTGCAATTTTAAGGAATGTTTATATTTCAGAACAATTTAGCGTTTATGTGACATGAATGAAATTTTTTTTTTTTACTTTCTTTACACTGCCACTGTTTTTCACTTATATTTTTGCTCGTTTCTTAATGTCATCAGTTATGTGCAACCTCAGAAGTTATACAGATAAGCCCTCTTTCATGCGACAGTTGGAAATGTCAAGGGTTGCTCATGGATTACGGTAATGAATGAATTTACGGTCAACTGAACATCGCTACAAACTAATCATGACTCCCAATGCCATCCTCTCAAAAACTTTAATACAAGCTTCTCCTTTCTGATTCAGATTTTTCTGCGATCTTAGAAAACTTTTAAGTCGCTCCTTACATGTATTCTTCTACTATAATATCTGGATGGACTATGCGTCTAATTATTCGCGTTTGTATTTTATAATAACTTATTCCATCTGGAATTATTAATACCTATTTTCTTCCCTTGCAAAATAGCTCAAGATTTACTTAAACGTTTCATTTAACCCTTTCAAATAAAGGTCAATCTAGAATGATACAACTTAGTTTCGAAGAGTACCGCTAAACAACTTTTCCCTATACTAAGTTAGGGAATAAAATTTTTCTTATGTTGTTGCAGCTAATGATGCAGTGTGCACTGATAACTTTGCCATGATAACCAAAAACCGAAGGACAACGCTGTAGTGCATATGCGTTTCAAATTGAGTTTGTCGAAGACCGCGCATACCTCTTTCACCATAGAAGGCTGTATCATAAATGGTTTCTATCCTTCCCGGAAACCTGACATTTAAAATGAATTAATTTTTTATCAGAGAAGGTTGTTGCCTAGGTACCCTGTTGCTATGACAACGACCAATTCCCTCGTAATATTAAAAAGTTTTTACTCATCGCCAAATTCCCGGAGGTTTATAACTAATGGGCGGTGTTACAGGTCATTATGCCAGCAATGAGCTATAGAAGTAGACATATTATCATAACCAATAACATAATGGACTCAATTAAACCGTACTCAATGTGTGTGTGACATTGCATGACTGCTTCATCTCCGAAAGAATTTGTAAAATGATGAACCAAAGTTCCGTTTCTTGCTTCACTGAACAAATTGAATGAAAGAGTATAAAAATGCAAGATAAAAACTTCAAAGTTAGTAAACGTGGAAGGAACTGTCTTTGTAGTATACATAAAATTGTATAAATATAAATGTTCAAGTATATAGTCATATTTGGAGCTTCTGTAGCTGAGACAGTTTCGGCGAAGCTCTTAGACAGAGACCTGGATTAGACCATTCGAAAAGAACTATTTTCAGTTGAAGGTGAGTTATCCACCGGAAACTCGGGTTTTTCTTCCTGTACAGCCAAGCGAATACATGCAATTGGCACACTAAAAACAAATATTTAGGCATAAGACTAGTCATCGTCTCCTAAAATTATGTTTCCGAAAGCCCAGAATGCTTGGTAAGATGCTCACTTTAATCAAGAGCTTTAAGTAACACGGTTTGTTTAAGTAACACGGTTTGTTTATTTATATTATATAGTTAACTAGCAGTTCACACAGACATCAACACGGTTCTCTCCAAAGCACAAGACCTAAACGAAATTACAACATACTTCTACCAAAACGCAATTCTAATCAACGGCACCAAGACACAGATGTTAATAATACATAATCCAAGAATCACGCGCCCCGCACCACTATCGCTACACTGACACATACCACTGCATTAACAACAAATATACCTGCCAATGTCCCGAAATTAAACCCATAACACATGCAAAACGCCTTGTGCTTTACATAGATTACCACCTTAGATGGATAAAACATATAGATTACCTACATAATAAACTCCGCATCATCGCAGCAAAACTCTTCCAAGTAAAAGACATGATTCCATCTAACATAAAAAAAAAACTCCTATATCACGGTATCTGTGAATCTCTACTCAAGTACGATATAACAGTCTATGCAAACAAATCAAACAGCCAGCTAACAAAAATAGAAATATTACATAGGAAAATCATCGTGTCAACAGTGATTTGGAGACGTTATACAAAACAGCCAATATCCTAACCACTTATGGCGACACACAGAATACTGAGCATTAAAAATCTGAAACACTACATAATGTTACTAAGAAATTACTTCAACATCACATATCGTAATAGAGACACATATCGCATAACACGACCTACTCTTTACATTCCCTTCAACAACTCATACGGTTCTTTTGTGAGATACCCACGCTACTTAACAACCTACCAAGAAATTTAAAACACATAGACAACTACAGAACATTAAAACACGAACTCTGGAAACTATACCAAAACAGTTAA
The DNA here is from genome assembly GCF_054136105.1 of Typopeltis vanoorti. NCBI lineage: Eukaryota > Metazoa > Arthropoda > Arachnida > Uropygi > Thelyphonidae > Typopeltis > Typopeltis vanoorti. The sequence continues at coordinate 8,870,432 of NC_143569.1, forward strand.
TATAGCATTAACAATTATATACACATGAGAAATCACCAGCATCCAACCCCCACATTTCATCCATAAACAGTATCAAACAAAATAAATAATGAAAGCTAATCCCACTCTCTTCATAAAAGCTAACCCCAGCTTCAAAGTAGGGGGGGGGGATTAGCCGCCACATTCAACTAATCCTCATAATCATAGACTGCAAATTATTGTAATGAATATGTCAATACCGTGTATAATAGTAAATGAAGATACCGGTATGAAAAAACAAAAAGAATGTATTTATATTTAAAGAAAAAAAATATTAAAAAGAAATAAGGTACTTTAAGCTGCGTACAGAATTTGGTACAGAGCAGAAAATGTAATATGTCTTAATTGTACATATGTAAATACTCTGTATGAATAATAGAAAAAAAAATTATTATTTAAAAAACTATTATATAGATAAATTATATCTATTGTTATTATATATATAGAGTGTAAAAATGCAAAAAATCTATAATAATCATCATTGTTAATATTTAATAATATACGTTGTAAACAATTATTATTATTATTATTATTATTATTATTATTATTATTTAAAAATATTATGAACGTGCAAGTATCTGTTATGCACAATTGTGTTCATGTAATGTATTATAAATATTATATATAAATATAAAAAATGTTACTATTATTATTATATGCATATATGCAATTTATCTGAGACATAATAGAATGTTAAAAAAGATATCATCATCATCATATTAGTATTATTATTATGTATCGTAAGATATATCTGTTCTGCAAACAAAATCAAAGAGCATAACTGAAGTTATTTTTAGTTGTTTACAACGGATGGAAAAAATCGTGTCATTCTATAATTTTTACTTCAGAAACTCTAACTTTGGCATGCACAGCCAAACATTTTGCTAAGTAAAAAGATAGAATACTGTGAATAAAAGCAAAGAATTTAACTAGTTTTAAAAAAAGTTGAAGATCAGTAACATCACTCTCGAAGACGAAACTCGTTCCTAGAGGTCGCTCTCAATCGTTCTCGATAGATCAGAAGAAAAATTGAAGTCAATCCGGATAAAAGTGCTGGTAGATTTGGCCGAACCTGATCTTCAAGGAAAACGGTACGGTGATGGTTTTCGTTACTGGGATTTCAAGTTAACAGAAATGTCAAAATTTACGGCACGAAATTGAATAAGCACAGAATCGTGTCAATGTCGCCAACGAAACAAACAGATCGCTGCCCGTAATATTTTCCTTGAACAAGCTAAACAACCGGGTGAAATAGCACTTCTGCTGGAGATAGACCGTGGATAAGTACGTTTGGTGGTGCGTTGTATGTTTTTATTCTTGTATGTAAGCTTTTGCACGGCCGTTTTCCGGAACTAGTTCAATCGAAAGCGGATTATCCTCCAACAAAGCAGTGTCAGACTGCACACAATTTAGATACGGGCAGAAATTAAGGAACCAGAGATAGAAAGTCTCACAACCTGCATTCACTTCAAACTTAACGACGTATGATTAATTCTTGTTCTGGTAAATAATTCAATTAATTTCTAGGAGGTGAACCATCGACTTTCTTGATCTGATGATTTTTTTTATTTGTTTGTCTTCTTTTTTTTTTTCAAGAAGTATCATAGAAAGTTATCGTAGAAAGAAAAAATCAAGACGATTGCCCCATAAGGGGCAATCGTCTTGATTGTAAGGGAAGCGTCACTCCCATGGTTCCCTAGCTGGATCAGTCCTCTTCTTCCTCTACTTTGAGAAAGATCCACTCACTTTAATCTTTCCTATGAGGCTTTATCATCCAACTCTTCTTATTTTATGATCCTTATGCTATTATAGTACTCTAGGGCCATGGTGTCTTTCCATTTCTGGCCTTACAACTATGTCCTCTCTATAAACCTTTACTATAATTATACTATATTCTACTATATTTTACTCTTTCTCCTTCAATATACCCTATTCTTCCTATGGGTTTAAATTTGGAAGAAGGATAGTTCAGAAGCCTTAAGGTAGCAGCCCTACCACTGGACCTCCATCGCTAGGCTAGTCACCTGACATGGATAATTAATCTACTTCTAAGCCGACAAGAAAAAAGGTAGTCGGAATGAATCTATGAAAAACAACCCTGGAATGGAAAAGGTAAAACAGAAATGGAAACGACAAAATATAATACATATAGCAAACTGGAATATAAGAGGAATAGCATATAAAGAAATAGAATTAGACCAAATATTAAATGAATGAAAATTTCAAATAGCAGTAATCACTGAAACAAAAAATAAAAATAAAAGGAACCATGAGAACTGAAAATTTTACTGTGATATATAGTGGAGTTGATAGAGACCAAAGAGCACAAGCAGGAGTTATGATTTGAATTCATAATTCCCTTTCAAAACAGTTAAAATATTATAAATTATGGAATGAACGAATAATAGAAGCTAGAATAAAATCAGATAGATGTTATTTAACAATAATCAGTTTACATGCCCCAGAAGAAGAAAGAGAAGAGTGGAATATTGAATTGTATAATCAGCTACAAAACATATATAATAAAATAAATAAAAATAATTACGTAATTTTAGCAGGAGACTTAAATGCAAGAATTGGAAACACGAAAATTAATAATAATATAGGAATACATGGAGAACACACTCTAAACAGAAATGGTAAAAAATTGATTGACTTTGTAGTTTATAATAACCTAAAAATAATGAATTCCTTCTATAAACATAAAGACATACATAAATATACTTGGGCAGCAAGAGGATGGAAATCAATATTAGATTATTTTATCTTCAATGAAAAGGCATCATAATTTTCACTAGATGTTAGAGTTCACAGAGGATATGAAATACGAGGCTTAATGCTCGTAAGTAGTGACCACTTCCTCGTTAAAATAAACTTAATAGTATCATCAAAATGGCTAACAAGAATAGAAAGAATATTTAAAACATTTGTTTATAAAACTAGATTATTAAATGACACAAATATACAATGGCTATATGAACAAAGAATTAACAAATATTTAGATAAAATAAAACGAAATCAAGAAACAGAAATAAGAATGGCTTAATATAATATAAAAATTATACTAAATACAGCAGCAAATGAAAGATTAAGAAAAACAAAAAAAAAATTCAATAAAACAATACTGATGATATGGAACGATACAATCAAAGAAATAATCAAAATGAAAAAAGAAGCCTATCATAAATGGTTAAGCAGTAAAAGATTAGAAGATGAAATAGAATATAAAAGAATAAGAGCCATAGCTAAAAGAACATTTAGCAAAAAAGACAGAGAATCATGGAACAAATTTGTTTCTAATTTAGAACGTGATCTATATAAAATAAGACCCAATGTATATAAGATTTTGAAAGTACAGATACTAAAGAAAACATAAAAGTAAACACTGATTTTAAATTAGAAGAATTTCTATACAGAATTGTGGACAGATAAATATTTTAAAAAAGATAACTGTCAAACATTTAATGAAAATAAAAAGGAAATAACTAAAGAAGAATTAGAAATCAGTCTGAAAGAAACAAGAAATGAAAAATCACCTGGAAAAGATAGGTTAGGTTCAGAGTTATATAAATATGCAGGAATAAGGCTCAAAGAAAGAATCCTATTATTTTTAAATAAAATTTATTTAACTAGTAACCCCCCAATAGAATGGTAAAAGAAAAAGCAGTTGTGATTCCTATCTTTAAAAAAAGTAGTAGAGATGACCCTAAAAACTATAGCGGTATAATAAGTATTCTAAATTCCTGTTAGAAAATATATAGCAGAATTTTAAATAACAAACTAATCAAATATTCTGAACACTTTATTTTAGAAGTACAGAATGAATTTAGAAAAGGACGATCATATATAGACCGGCCTTTTCCCTAAAATTAATAATAGAGAAAAGAAGAGAATACAATTCAGAAACACATATCGCATTTATTGACTTTGAAAAAGCATTTAAGAGAGTTAAAAGAACATTTTATTTAGCATATTAAAAGAAATATAAATACCAAATAATATTCTAAAATCTATCATAAGTATATATGAAAATAATCAAATACAAATAAGATTAAATCATGAGCGAGAGAGAGAGATATATATATACGAGAGAGATAAACCAAGGAGTCCGACAGGGATGTTCATTTTCACCAACTTTTTTTAATATTTATCTAAATGAAATAATAATATTTCATCAAGGTATTAAACTTTCTCCTACTGTGAACATGAACACTCTCCTTTTTTGCTGACGACCAAATAATAATTACGAATTCTGAAGATAACTTACAGAAAGCTAGGATGTATGATCACATATGAAAATGAAAAAGATATAAACGTAAAAATTGCAAAATATTTAAAAATAACAGGTGTGATTAACTCTATATTTAAACCAAACCTAGTTCAAAAACAAAGCAGACTAAAAGTATACAATACATTAGCCCTACCAGTCTTAATGTATGGAAGCGAAATCTGGACAATAAAACAAAAAGACAAAGATTAATAACAGCTGAAATGAAGTTTATGAGAAAAACTGCAAAGTATACCCTATTTGATAACAAAAGAAACGAAGAAATTATGAAAGAATTAAACCAGGAATCAGTAATAGAAAAAATAAAAAATTATTAACATAAATGGATGGAACACGTTCAAAGAATGAAAACAGGAAGAGCTGAAAACAAGCGTTAAGTTACAAACCATTAGGAAAAAGAAAACCAGGACTTCCTCTTAAGAGATTCAGCGATGATTTCTAATGCCGGAACAGGCCACTCTAGGCCTAAATCCTTGACAGGCATGATGGTGATCGTAGAAAGCTCGAGCTGTACACTAATCAGGGGCATTAAGACATTTTTAATTAAACTTCTTGCAGTATTACAGTAAAAATCAAAATTTTGAAAATTTATGACTGACCCTTTTATGATTACAAGACCTCGTATAATTAATAAAAGACAGACAATATTATTCCATAACGTTACTTTCCATCTTTCATTAATTTCTTGGTCATCATCAATGCCATTTTGAATGCATTTTTGTCACAAGTCAAAAATGATGGAGCAGGAAATGGACCTTTCTCATACATGGCATACAATGCAGACCTGTGGCATAAAACAGCATCGCTGGTTCTGATTAATGTTTGACTTCCCTTACGGATATAAGCTATGGACTCTTTTTCAAGGAGATAAACAAGATCCTATAGCAGTATTGCATAATTAAGTTTACGTTATTATTAGTTTCCAATAAATGGGTATTTGTCAGATTTTCGATTTCATTCAGATCTTCTATGAGATTTTATTAATAGGTTTGCTTATTTCATTATTTATCTTCACTAAACATCGTAACATTGAGAATGAATACATTTGATGTTTACCTGTCTGTTTTCATATTTTCATCTTCACATTGCTGATTTTTATCTACAGATTTCTGCAGCCTTGTATGAACTTATTTATAAGAATATTGTCATTTGCAGAAAATAAAGAGCTGAAATGAATATTTCCGACTTTCATAGTAGATTTCATCCGCTTTTCTTTATAATGTGATTCCATATAGGCTCATGAATAATGTCCTTGCCTTCCACTTGATTTTATATCATGTCGTTTAATGTTCCTGTACTTCTTTCATTTCTAAATACTGACTTTCAAAATGAAGTACAGTCTATGTATTGTTATATATAATGTCTCATTTAGACTATATATAATTGTAGCATTTTAAAGAAGTTTTCTCTTGGTCCCTTTCCATATGACTTTTCCAGAGTCTCATAAAGCCATAATATCATCAGTACGCTCAAGATGCACTACTCATATTCATATACAAATACTCATCAATATCAATATCCTTACATTATTTGCATACATATTTTAATTTAATTAATGATTAGCATATGAATAATTATATTATAGCACACAGCAATAAATCTCAGCTCTTTAGACACCCTCGAGTCAAATATTCTTACACATCTCAATAAATGTTATTCTTCATACCGACTAAAACAAACAACAAAGTCCTTGCCAGACGATCCAGGTAGTCAGTAACTCTATAAAAGACACAACTACCAAGTATATTAACAGCAAATACTATAAATGTGTTTGTAATTCCCAGCTGAGTTCATACTGACATGTGGTATATATTATGGTTTTCCACCACAGTATTTAATGAAGAAGATAAACGCATTACAACGAAGAATGACGGTAATAAAAAATTATGAACATTCAAAATCCTTTTTTCCATCATCAATATATGCCATGAATCTAATGTAAACTACAGAAAATCATAGGGCAGTGTCTGTCCATCATAACAAGATTGCTTTTCTAGAAAATACCAATCACATACAATATATATAACATAAACAGATGCTAAAATGTAAACCTAACATATCGCCCACATAATTAAAGGCAGTGCTGAAAAAGTAAATGAGCAAAAATGTTGCATATTGATCAAGGTGTATTTTCATGAAAAAAAAAAAAATATATATATATATATATTATTCGATTAGCTTAATGGCACCTCCAAGCACCTTTATATAAGCCAAAGATAAGCTTCGCAAGACGTGTATTAATTACTTAAGCTACCAACATTATTGTAGTTAGCGTAACTATCATGTAAGTTTATAAAAATGAACGACCCCTGGTATTTTGTATTGAATCCTAATATAAAATATAATAATAATAATAATAATAATAATAATAATAATATTTTAATGCTTGTATATAAATGCTTTGTATGATAAAGTTTGTCACAGCCGTTATTTATTATTTAGTGATCAGTTATTTACTGATTAAAACAAAATCGGATCGAGAACACAAATTTACTACTTTTAATCGGACAAAAAGACTTCTTATTTTAAGGGAACTCAAGATGGAATAATGATTGCGACAACTTTTATTTGCTTTTCCTTTGACTGTACTGCATTTCTCTCCAGAGTTGCATCAAAGAACAGCAAGACAGAAAGTGAAACTGTACAGACAAATAAACAGAATAAAGAAGTAAGAAATTATAACGCGCACGACCTGCGACCTAACGTCTTATCAATCACAACAAGCGTTCAATATTTGTAACTCGTGTCCAGAATGTGATCCGTCCATGGAATAACACGGCATTGAATTCGGTATGCCGACCACTTGCTTGATATCTGTCCTTCCCTGTGAACCGACACTGTGCTCGTCCCTACAGTGCAAACGTGACTGTGCTACCCGAACTCCTCCTGTGTTAAAAGAATGGAACCACCTTTAGCAAAGAAAGAGAATGATGAGCCGATTCTTCCTTAAAAGTGCTCCCTCAAGACTTGTTTCAGAGGCTGCAATAGCCCGAAATCCCAACCCGCATGAGAACTGCTCTTAAGCATGGAGAGAATGGTGTGCTCGTGCAATAGCGTGTGTTGGTGACGTTTCGCACAAAAAAGTTCCCAACAGGAGAAACATATGGTGGTATAAGTGAATATAAAAAAGATAATTATTAAAGAAAAATATTGATATATATATATATATATATATATATATATATATATATATATATATATATATATATATATATATATATATATATATACACACATGCATTTGCGTTATAACTTCAATATTTCGACTATAAATCCTAGTTTATTTTTCGGTCTGTACGCTCCATTGATTTTCCTGCATTAAGTAATTGAGGAGACCAGCTTAATCCTTTCAATATGAGTTAGAAGACTCTGCAGTAAACCTTAGAAAACTAATGCAAGGTTTACTGTTCATCATAAAATACTAAAATTTCTTAATTATTTTCCTTATCTTCAGTTGTGTCAACAAATTTGCATCAAGCCATCAGCTCAACTCACTCTAAACCTTAACATTAATACCCTGAAATTTAACATCATTATGTGCACAGAACGTCGTCCTAAAAGTAAATTATCTATTCAAAATAAAGGTGTTCTAAGTAAAAATTAGAACATCAATGGTATAAAATACAACAATCTTAGATATGCTGATGATACCATTCTAATAGCAGAAAACAGAAACAAATTAATCAAATTACTGCAGCTACTAATTGAAGAAGGTAAAGAATTTGGATTAGATATTAATGCAAAAAAAAAAAGACCAAATTCATGAAAATCCCAAAAGAAAGCAGATCCGAGCCAGAAATATTCATAAACAATATGAAAAGTGAACATACATCAGAATACAAATATTTTGGTACCTACTTTACTGCAGATGGAAAGCAAGATAAAGAAATAAAAATAAGAACAGCCATAGCTAAAGATGCATTCTGGAAAAATAAAGATCTGCTCAGAAGAGTATCGAGACAAAGAAAAGAATGATAAGAACGTTAGTGTGGCCGATTTTCACATGTGGAAGTGAGACCTGGATATTCAAGAAGAGAGTAAGGCAACGGATAATGGCCTTTGAAATGTGATGCTATAGGAGAGCTCTGAAAATCCCAATGTGACAAATAGAGATATCCTACAGAGAATGAGAACACAGAGGTCTTTATTAAAAAGAAATGGTCCAGAGAAATATGAGATTGGCAGGACATGTACTGAGAGGTTCAGCAGGACAGAGGATACTAACAGTTTTAGAAGGGAAAATTATGGGAAAAGGATCAAGAGACAAAAGCCGGCGGACATGGCTTGAAGATACAAGATCATGGACAGGATCACATGGCTATGCAGAAACAAAAAGGAAAGCCACCAACAGAGAGAACTAGAAGGACATGGTGCTGCACCCTCTCAATGAGGAAGCTACATGAAGAAGAAGAAGTAAAAACTAAATAAATAAATATTTATTTATTTAATTTTTAAAATAACATAATGATTGAAATTATAATATCACTTGCAGATATTAATTATACTCTTAATAGTTTTTACTTAGAATTACTAACAATGCAAACACTTCGAATCTGTGCCAGTTGTAATAAAAGTTCCGACCGAACTTTGGTGGAATTCCCTCAACTCTTCTCTGTATTTATTTATTGTGATTGTGCTGTCATGACTCGGTAGTTCACCTCTCTGCGCACTTGTCAGTGGTTCCATATTGATTACGCTGCGATCGATAAAACTTGTTTATAATCACAGAAACATTGAAAATCGTCAGAATATCCTTGGAAATATTACGCACTTCAGTTTTCTAATAGAAGTCGTGTTTTATTCTGCACGCAAAGTTCAAATTCCTACGTAATGACAAGTACTTAAACTTGGACTCGCATGCTATGTTTACTAAAGATAAGTGAACGTATGCTTAATTATGAAATAAAATGAGATTTCACATAAAAAAAATCTAATTACATATCCAATGAGAAGAATCGGGTCTGTATACTACTTTCTGACAGAAACTAACCCAACTTATGTCTAACACAGACATTGAATCAATATCGAGGTCCACTTGCGCTCCAAAAGACAAACATCCGGAAGGTCACTTGAAAACTCCACATTTCCTGAGTACACTTCGACCACGCGCACAAGAACATCAGACAACGCTCAGTCAGAGTGATAAATCAGACACACAAATAACAAGTATTCTTTGATAGAATCACTCTTTGCGTACGGTTTACTTTTTGTCGAATATGCTTTGCTTTGGCAATAAAAGTTATTTTCATATTAACAAGATACATTTTTTGTAATCAAAACGGAGCATTCATCTAATAAGTTTAATTTAACTAAACAAAACTGAAATAGTGATAATTACGCATGTGAATATTTAAGAGTGTGTTTTTTCACAGTCTTTATAGTCTAGTAAACACAAAGAATGAAATCGTTAGCACACTCACTGGGGAATAATCTCATTCCTTTTGAAAAAAAATTAAAAATAAAGTATTGCCTCTTGTCTTCTACTAGAGGGCGAGAAAGACTTATTTGGATAAACAATAGGCTATTAAACCTGGATACTGTTCGTTTCTGAACAAACATTTGGAAACAATTGTCGTCACACTATAGGATCATTATTGATCCTATAGTGTGACGCAACACTACTAGCAGCGTCACAGTTATTATTCGCAATGAGAGAAATCTTTCGTTGAAAACAGCAAATATCAAAGTAATATACGAATAAAAATAACAGCAAGCACGCTTAGTAGTGTACTTATCTTTTCAGATTTTTAAATGCAATGTAATATAAATATGCATAATTCTTTCCGCTGCATATTTCTCTTCTATATAAAATTCATTCTATTCTGTTTCTAAATGACTATCATCATCAAATGGCATAACCAAAATTAGCTACAATTTACAGAAAATAACTTCAGCTCATAGTGACATAAGGCTGTCTGCAAAAGGCTATGAGTTTTTATGTAGTATTTTGTAAGTTCATGTATTATTACGTTCTCTACGTTTTATTTTATATACCATTTTTATACATTTTGCAATGAATGCAACATTTAAACATTTAATTCAACATGACTGCTTTCACCACACGATTTTTAAACTGAATTTGAAATTCTGAATTTATCGAGATGCTCCAGTGTTTTATTTCATACAATTAATTAGAACAATTAATAATACAATTAGAACGCTCAGCACAATCGTACACATAACTATCGACTGTCACTATATTTAACTGAGTTGGATATGGTTTAGCTGAAGTTACAGCCAAAGCAAATAAGGCAGGTTTTCTTTTCCAATGAAGAAATTTCCTTCGACATCGTATGAGGCCTGCCAGTACACCTTAACTTGAAAAGCGCGTTAAATGATCCACGAGTCTTAGATTGGTGTGATATCCAATTTTTTCTAAGCGAAAACCAAATATTGCAACATCCTCGCGACTCAGTTGAGAAGGTGCTTGAATTATTTTATTTTTTTTTAAAGTAAATGAATAGTTTTAATGGAACATGTGCATTAGAAATATTTAAGTAACTTTCACGGCTTACACAAATTCCATGTTCCATGTAAGTTTTGTTACATGGAATTTGAATCAAATTCCATGTAACAAAAATTACATGGAATTTGATTCAAAAACTCCAATATGTTTCCTCCATCGTTAGGGAGACAGACAGTTAACTACATTCAAAACATGAATCAGAGAAATGAATCGGAAATCATGCGTATATCAGCTCATATCTTGGTTGAAGCTAAAGTATTTGAAAAAAGTTCAAAGGAACAATTGTAGAATGCGTTGATAAAAATAATTTAAAACAGTTACTAATTAAAAAATATATGAACAATAAATAGTGATCACTTCTCGAAACTTGAATATTAGCATTTAGTCTGATTGATTGACTCGAACTACAATCTGATATGAAAAAAAAAATTTCTGCCAGTTGAGTTCAAATTTGATTGTAGTTTCCTTGAAAACGCTACGAAATCATCCGAGCCTCAGCCCATCAGACCGCATGCCAGTCTCTAAGTTTAGGGAAGTGATCACTATTAATTGTTCATATTTTTAAAAAAATAATTATTTAAAATTATTTTTATTACGCAACTTTTGCAACTGTTGCTTCGAACTCGAACAGTGTAATATGACATACTTCAGCTGCATTCAAGACACGTGATGGTATGAACATTACTGATTCCTTTGATTAATGTTTGATTGTATTGGACATCATATATTTCTGATGATGTCCAAATAACGTGAAATGAAATATATTGAAGTTTTGGAATAAAAATTCTATATAATTTTTGTTAGATGGGTATGCTGTGTAAGTTATTTAAATTTTATAAAAAGTGTTTTGAGGCTATCGAAGTCTCCGTAGAGCAATTGGTATCGACGATGCATTTCGCTTGGATTCGAATTTATTTAGAATTATTATTATTATTATTATTGTTCCGGGAAACTCCAAGGAATAGACAGACTTATCGAGGGAGGCCCTAACATCACACAGTATCTATCATACCTTGCCTTGAACTCATTCACGGTCGTGGCACCCACAACAGACTCTGGAAGCTTATTCCACTCATTTACCACTCTCCAAGTAAAGAACCTAGCTCTAACACCCTTGTCAACCACGCTCTTGCCCAGTTTCCATGCATGGCCCCTAGTCCTCCCACCACCAGTCATATTTTCAAAAATATCTTCTGGATCAATCTTATAAAAACCCTTCAGTAATTTGAATGTCTCAATCATATCACCCCTCCTTCGCCTATCGTCCAATTTCTGCAACCCACAAATCTTCAACCTATCCTCATAAGGTTCATTCCACAGACCTGCTATCATTTTGGTCACTCGTCTCTGGACCCTCTCCACTTCCTCCCCATCACGAAGAAACCCTGGTGCCCATAGCTGGGCACAGAAGTCCAGATGGGGTCTTATCAAGGCTCGATACACAGGAACAACAACTTGTTCGTCTCTGCATGTTAAAGTATTTTTCAGAAGCCAAGTGATTTGGTGAGCTGTTTTAGTTACTTTTGCATTGTGCCCCCTAAACTTCAACTCCCTATCCACCAACACTCCCAAATCCCTGGCCTCATCAATCTCCTGGAGTATGGTTCCACCAATGCGATATACTGCTGCTATTCTTTTCACCCCAAAGTGCATAACCTTACACTTTGCCACATTAAATTGACATCCATTTTTCCTAGCTCAGTCCTCCAAACTATCCAAATCATCCTGTAAAATTTTGACATCCTGTGCACTCACAATTGCTCTACCCAACTTTGCATCATCAGCAAACAAGTGAACACTTCCTCTCAGATCCTTTCCAATATCATTGATGAACAAATTGAAAAGCAGTGGTCCAAGAACAGAGCCCTGTGGCACTCCACTAGTCACAAGACGTCTTTTAGACTCCACTCCTGAATAAACCACTCTTTGATATCTCTCCTTCAACCACCCTCTTATCCATCTCACCAACCCTATATCTATACCCATCTGCTCCAGTTTACTGATTAGGGTTCCATGTGGTATCCTATCAAAGGCCTTGGCAAGGTCCAGTAGTATCACTGTAAACCCATTACCCCTATCCAGTTCAGCCGTCACTGTGTTATAAAAAGCGAGTAAGTTACTGAGGCATGATCTACCCTTCACAAAACCATGTTGTCCCCCATACAATATCCCATTTTCATCTATCCAATCGTGTATTCTTTTCTTGACTAATTTCTCTAAGACCTTGACAATGATTCCTGATATGCTAATCGGTCGGTAATTTACAACAGCAGTCTTGGAACCACCTTTATGCAGTGGAACTATTTTCCCCTCTTTCCACCCGCTCGGGACTAACCCAGACCCGAGACTCAAATTAAACAAAATGGTCAAGGGTACTGACAATTCTTTAGCTGCTTCTCGTACAACACGAGCTGGTATACCATCCAATCCCACAGATGTATTGACATTGAGGTTATGCAATAGACTACTCACCTCCACTTCATTAACCACAATTCCCGTATAATCTACTGGTTTATTCGTTTCTGCAATGCCACCTGGATGATATACTTTTGCAAAGTGCTCACTCAGTAACTCAACTATCTCAACTGATTCAGTTACCTCCCTACCATCGGCATTCTTTAAAATCAATCTACCATGTACATTTTCCCTTTTACTTGCTACATATCTAAAAAACTGTTTAGGATTCTCTTTAGCCTGCATGGCCAATGTTCTTTCGTAATCCTTTTTTGCTTTTTTTACCACACTCGTCACCCTTCTGGCCTGCGCTTTATACCGTTCATGTGCCTGCCGGTCACCCTTCTCCTTAAATTCCCTCCATAGTTGTTTCTTTTTTTGCAACTCAAGCTTAATGGTGTTATTCATCCATTTAACCCCTACTTGATTTATTATTCGGACTCTAGGTATACAGTCAGCCATTGCTTCATGCAAGCACTTCTTAACTACCTCCCATGCACTATCAACTTCTAGTCCTTGCAGTTGTACATGCCATGCCATGGCACTGAACCAATCAAACTCCTAAGCTTGTCATACTTTCCAGCCCGATAATTCCACATGTACCATGTCTTAATTGAAAATTCTACACCTTTAGAAACCTCCCAAGTTAAGACCCTATGATCACTCTCACCGATTGGTGGCAATGTGGTCATATTTGTTACAGCCAAATCCTCAGATGTAATTACTAGGTCAAGCACTCTCTGATCCCTAGTATTTTCCATTACATGCTGTCGCAGATAGTTATCCCTTAATAACCGCATAAAATCCAGTTCCTTCTTCCCGTTTGTCCTCTCCTCACTCCAATCAATGCGACCATAGTTGAAATCTCCCATAATAATCACTCTCCTTCCACCCATTTCTTCTATTTGCTTGTGCATACTGTCACCACCATCTTTTCCATCACCTGGTCTATAGCAGCACCCAATTGTATATTTAGTTCTGCTAGCCACAATCTCACACCAAATGGCCTCAAATGTGCTCTTTTCTCTATCCTGCAATTCAACTTCTATTCTCCTTGGCTGGAGTTCATCAGCTATCATCAACAATACTCCTCCCCCCATTTTATTCTCTCTGTCATTCCTGAACACACTATACCCATCACATTCAATCCCACTAGTTATATCATCTACAGTCAGCCATGTTTCACTAATACCTATAACCTGTGGTCTGGAAGTGCCAACCATGGCCAAATGCGAAGAAATGCCATCAAGAATTTTTCAACTGAGAGTGACTTGGTCGGTTTTATGTGAAGATGGAAGTATTTTATTTCTTGGATACTGCTTTTCTTTTCATTTAGCAAGACAGTCAGACCGGTTGGAGAATGGCAGCAATTAACTGACATAATAGCTTATGTGGGAAAAAGATAACTTTCTGTTCTTCTGCTGCTGTTGTGTGTGTGTGTGGGGGGGGGTCGACGGAGAAAAAAAATTGATTCAGATATGAGTAGTTCTAACCATTACAAGATACATGACCAATGGAGGAAAAATATAGCTGTTTTGAAGTAAATATAGCTGAGTTTTTCTTAATCATAAAAAAGAATATCACAATAAAGAAACATAAAAGTTAAATACGACTGTTAAGAATGCAATACCTCACTTATAATACTTTTGCAACAATTTAAACGAGAGAGTACCCTCTTACAAAACAAATTCTAAATCGAACAGGAAGTACACAGCCCCAGTCTAAATAATCAGATGCAAAAATTTCGTTCATAATCTCGAAACCCAACACTTAATGAAAACTGAAACAGACGTCTAAGTAGTTTCTTATCAAAGTTTCCAGAATAAACTTACAGAAGTGGCGATTTAGGCTATTATTATAAACGTACAGTATATTCAGGTAAGTTGGAACGGGAATTTCTTGAACTTTCACAGAATGTTAATGAAATTAACATTAACAATATTGGAGAATCGTGTCGAGTCATACAAAAATGAATTTTAGCATCCTCGTTGTTCCCGATGAGCATGTTGAGTTATTTTAAAACACAACTTGCATTGTTGTTTTTCTCCAATGCTAATCCTTCATATGGAATATAAACAGATCGTGGTGTTCACGATTGTTTCTTAACATGACTTGGCAATGTTATTTTGACACATGATAATAATAATTTCGTTTATTTATTTATTTTTTTTCAGTCTGGCGTTTACTCCATTTCCTCTAAACTACAAATAAAAGTCACTTGCATATGCAATCAGAGATTTCTTATTTTTCCTATTCACCCCCCCCCCTAAAAATCATAAGAATATTTTTTATTCCGCGAAACAGAATATGGTGCCTGGAATATCTTTCAGTCGTTTTTAATAAATTTATTTTTACTTTCTTTTGTCATAATGCCCACTAGCAAAAACTTTCCATTTCGCATGTACACTTCCCGTGATGAATTTCTCCGTAAAAGATTATCTGATAATCTCAAGGCAGTCGAGGGACCTTCTGATAACAGGTAATTGAAAGCGCTTAGTGCTTTCCAAAGAGAATGGCGAAAAGATAAGGAAAAGTTAAATTTCCTCTAAGCGTATAGTAAAAGTTGAATTTCACTAGAAGTTGATTAATCACTTTTATACATATCGTTGATAACTTAAAGTATATCGCTTACCTTCACTGAGTCTTCTTTATTAAATGCATAACTAAAGTCATTTACATTCACTATCGTCTGTAAACTTCTTGTTAATTGCCATTCTTCAAAAATATTAATATGTCCACATAAACTATGTACATTTATTAAATCTACTAATTTTGCTAACTTGTCTTCAGAATTAAGTTTATAAAAATACACCTTTAAAGGATGTTAAAAAACAGCGAGTTATTGACATCATTCAAACTGTGAAGACCGTTACAAAGAACTTCCGGTATAACAACAATGAATCTTTTTATTAACGATGTCAAATGCGAGCGTCATTGTTGATATAGATGACGTATTGCTTTTCATAAATTCAATTATGCCTGATTAAAATGCTTTATAATTTTTTTTTACTAATCATTTATTTCATTATTGGATGAACAAATAATTTCCGACACCTCTTTTGAACTGCTGTATGTTATATATTATATATAATATTATGTGTATATATATCATAAGTAAAGCCCTTCGATTTCCTATCAATAACATGTGTTTCTAGTTGCGTGAAGATAAGCATCTGTGTTCCCCCCTTTTTTTTTTCTTTTCTATACATCTCTAAATACCCCACCCCAGCGTATTATTCCATGGCTTATGACGCACATAACGAATTCTTCATGCACAAATACATCCTGTGCTGGAAGTGATTGTAAATGGTGGATAATTCGTACGGTGGAAGCAACTTTTTTATGTGATGATGTTTCTCACGTTATTTATATAGGACATTATATATGACAGTTCTATGACTACTTTATATAAATTAATGTCATAGAACTCGCGTAGACTGGATGGCTATCAGATGATTTTCTGGATTCATCTGTTTTCGTATTATACCCGATTTTAATTAGAATTGGTAAGCATTCTCCTTGTCACTTGATATTAGTATGCCCTCGCATTGGAGTATTGATGATCTCACGTTTCTGTATTTGCTAATAGTATGATATTTTATGCTGTCCTCTATTTCCTGACTTTTCTATTAATTATTTACAAAGGAAGTAAATTCAACACGTCCTTCCGTAGATCCCGGCATATGAGAGGAGGATATCTGACCCACATTTGGTTTTAGGTTGTTTGCATCCTTGGGATGTCTATCATTCAAAGACTTCCGAGAAAACATTATCAAGTTCTGGTGAAAGTAATAATTTATTTGACAATTTTACTTGGGGACAGGCTTAGCTGATTTTCCTCCCAGAAAGTTTTTTTTTTTTTTTTTTAATTCCGCAAAAGCTGGTAAACTAGCTAGAAAGACATTATTCAGTTTACAAACATACTTTACTAATTTATGGAATTAGTTGCTTACACAGTAATTCCAAACAACAACAAGATGAAATTTCAGAAATTGTTAAGACTGCTGAATTATCTACACGAAGAAACATCATTTTAGGGGATATTTAGATTGTATATGATTGACACACACACACACACACACACACACACACACACACACACACACACACACACACACACACACACACACACACACACACACACACACACACCAAAGATCGTAAAGGGTTCGATAACCGCTTTCTTCTGCTCTGAAGACCAAAGATGGAACTTTTTTCCATGCTGCCGCAGGCTTCCAAATAAGCAGCAGGTGGTGGTCTCACACCTGCTGACGTCTACACATTGTAAGCTGTTTATTTGAGTAGAAACAAATTAACTTAAAACACTGTCGGACGATTTTTGGAACTCACATTAGCTGTTGAATCAAAAGATAATTCCTTTAATATTACAATAGTCTGACATCAAGAAATCCATGATCAGATCAGATCAATGGTATCTGATTGGATTAAAAGTAAGTTATTCGCTCTACACGGTGCAGCTTCGTTAAATTCATTGGCTCGGCTTGCTAACAATCCAAATTACGGTATACGCTGAAAAACAAATGGATCCATTGGTGTGTCGGGACCGGCTCTCACCGTTAAAATTTTTCAACTTTAGCGAGCCGGTTGTTAATGTTTTTAAGTCGGGCGAGCCGGTTATTAAAATTCTTTATGAAAGGATGAATGATAGTATATACTTTTTCTCGTAAATATTTTGAAATTGTATAATAAACACTTACATATATTATTATTACACATCAGCTCCGGTTCTATACTTTGCGGGGCCCCGTGCGAAATAGAATAGCGATGTCCCTCAAAAATAAAAATAATTAGTTTAGGGCACTTACTTTGCCAGTGCGGGCCCTCTACCTCCGCACAGTTCGCACCGGTGTCCTGGGTCCAGGGGTGTAGTCGGGCCAGGGCGCTCCTGGGCGACGCCCTGGTACTTTTTTAAAACTATCAAAATTTTGAAATTCATTATAATAAATAATAAGAATTATAATAATGAAACTTATAATGCATTTCCGGCTTTCGGTCAAAAAATAGCAGCTTGCCGATTTTGTCATTTTTTTCAGAAAACAAGGCAATCTCTCTCTGCCATTTGGCCGTCGCAATAATAATAATAATAATAATAATAATAATGGCACACTTCACTTCGTGCTCTGGATTTTTCTTTCTAAGGTAGAGCCCTGGAACTATTTCTTTTAGGACTACACCCCTGCCTGGGTCACATAAAGCGAGCCGGTTGTTAAACATTTACCAACACACAACTGGGTGGATCCATCAAGTTCCACATTACTAACGATTTTGAAAGATTTAGAAACAAAACGAAAGGAAATTTATGGTAAGTGACGAAGTAGGGGTGGAAATATTTCAAGTAATAATAGGTGAGATGTTCGCATTGAATATGTGTACTTTTAACAATATCACTTTTTCTTTATATATATACTAATGCATTAAGCTTGAAAAAATGCGCTCAGAAAATTAAATTCTTAACTGGAGAAATTTAAACGCCTACTACATGGATTTCCGAGTCATGGCTTAGCGAAAACATTCTTGATGCTGAAGTGTTTAACGGCAATTATGTTGCCAAAACACATCGAACGAGAGGGAGCATGCTTTTGCTTATCAGCGAAGATTTAGAACATGAGATCGATAATGCATTGAATTCCGATTCAGATAAATAGTTCGAGGAAATATTGTGGTTGATGAGCGTTGTGTCTTCACATTTAAGGGGAGAAGTGTGTTATCATCGTGAAGGAAGTAGTGGAAATGTTACGGTCTATTACCTGATAGAACGAAGTATTATTAATAGATTTTAATAAGGGAGATTTTGACCCGAGGAATAAAACAGCCGATAATAGACAGATTCAACAGGGATAAGTTATCTGTAGTAAAACATATGTGAACCTGTAAGAACGGGATGGAATCCTCCACTTAACGACAGAAGTATTATTGATAGACCATAATAATTACAAACACTCTTGCGTGATGCTGTTCGTTTGACCTTGGAAATGAATTGCAGCTGAAAGAAGACGGTATCAAACATCATAGCAGATAGAATACAAACTCTCGTGATAAGAGAGTTAAGAATTATCAACTAGACTGGTTTTAAAAGCAGTGACTTAAATGAAAACAAATTACGATTTAATGCGCATTATTTTTTTATTTAGAGAAAATAAAAAGAATTTATTTCGAAGAGTAAAGTTGGCCACCATTCTGATGATTCATAATCTGCTGGTTTTTTTTTTTTTTTTTTTCAGTACTGAGTTAGCCTCAGATTTTAGGATTGTTTTTTTTTTTTCATCCGGATACTCCAGCTTTCACCTCAAAACACAAAAGTTTCATTGAAAGGATCTGGTAGCAATAAGTGCATGTACCCTAAAAGTATAAATTGGGAATTTCAGTTGCCGTACTAGATAAGTGTGCTGGCAGAAGGCCAAAAATCATGACGTGTTAACAAAACACTTAAAAAATAAGTTCTTGGCAATTAGCATTCACATAAAGATGCATGTAAAGAAAATTGTTTCATTTAACTCGATCAGTAATTTGATTTTAACTTAAGAATGAATATTTTAACGGTTTCTTTCTTAAGAAGTATACTTGAACATAACAGGAAACGCAAACATGTCTAAAGATATGCTAAACAAAGCAGCAGAAACCGGTTTGCATATCTAGACATCAAACGGATCAATAAACGCTCACTCAGCTCGTGGCTTCCTGTGCTACAGTGGTTTGTGTTTTCTTTTTCTTTCTTTCCTTTTTGCATATTATTCTCAAAACTTCCATACCTGTCTACAAGAGTTCTTAATCTTTCTATTTTTCAGTCTTTCCAGGTCACTGAGCAGAAACTTTCTGAAGCGGAAAATTATAAGTGTATCGCTGTAAACGATGGCATAAAGGAAGTGGATTGTGCATTTCTCAGAAGGGTCGTCTTGTCTTAAAATGGGCAAAAAAGCTTTGCCAAGGAACGCTTTGGCAAAGTTTCAATTCAAATAAAAAAAAAGTTGCTTATGATTTATTTCACTTGTCGGTCATAAACTAACTTTCATTTTAATGTAGAAGAAACGACAAAGTGAAGAATGAACAGGAACAAAATCATAACTTTTCTAACGTCCTCTGGTGTCTTCTAAGTCATTCTAGCCCATTTCCTTCTTAGACTCTGTAGCTGCCAATTTTTCTAAGTTCCTTTATTATAGTATTCTAAGTCTCTCTAATTATTTCAACTTTCTTCATTTCTAGTTCTGAACCTCTTTATTAATTCTAATTTTTTAATCTTTCTATCTTCCGTCGTATCTATTTGTTTAAGTTATTTTAACTTTCTTGATATTTTTTTCAATTATTCTTTTTCAGATTTTTCTTCACATTTCTACAGATTCTACAAATGATACGAATACAAGTATTTTACTAGTATGTCAACTAATTGATCCATACTTCAAAAATGGACAAAACCAAATCTAAAAAAATAAATAAAAATAAATCATCTAACGTCATGATTAGCAAATTCATTCCATTAAGTTCTTTTTGAGTGTTTAACCTTCAATAAAATAGCTCTCAGAAAGGGACCTAAACCATTTATTAAATGCAAAGCCAGCAGACATCTGATTGCTTGCTTGCTTATGCGTCACTTATAATTTTTGATGCATACATGTTGATTTAGTAATATGTTAGTTATATTACTTCTAAATTCTATCAGTAATCGTAACAGGTTTTGTGCAAAAAGAAACCGAATTATCAGCAGTACCTACTACTACTACTATTATCACTGTAAAACACAATTGGAGCATAGCCATGGAAGAACGAAGGTGTTTCAATACTAAGATTCCCATTAATACAAATGATATTCCCTTTCAAAAGGTTATGAATTTCCTTAGGCCTGCTTAGCTCAGTTGGTATAGACGAACCCCCTTTGGTGAAATATCCGAGGTGGAATCTCGTCTATGACGTGACGAACTATAATCAGATCTTATCAATCAAATAATGAATTAGTCGATCTCTTACGGGGAATTTTCCTCCAGGAAACTCGGGTTCTTCATTCTTCAGAACAGGCAAACCGGCCCTGTGAACACAGTCAGTGTACAGTCAAAAATACTTGCCCGTAGGGGATGCAGAAAGGTAGTGACGTACTGGTTGCATTAATTACTCGTGACCCCTAATCAGAGGACTCTATGATATTCCAAGGGGCTCCTCCATCCCTTTGGAAGGGACGGACGAGTTTAAGAAGAGAAAAAATTCCTATGGTCCCAACATTTCGCTTTGTTAATCAATAAAAAGCAAAGGCAAATATTCAACGTCACTATAGTGATCCGCGGACACATGAAAGGTTAGGTTGAGATTGGAAAAATGTGTTTCCATTCTCAACCTAATCTTTGTGTGCTTGCAGCCGCAATTAAACAAAAACAGTGTCACGTGCAGGCACCATCGTAACACATATTTCGATTATTGTATTGCAATCGCAGAAACATATAATCCCAGGACTTGCCGTCATATTTCTTTTTTTATTTTTACGGTGTTTAAAGTTCCAAAAATGCAGTATGGAAGGAGGGAGGGAGTGGTCTCGCGCTGTGATAGATCTTTCTTTTTTTTTTCTTTTTCTTTTTTTTATTTTTTGAAGACAACGGCAGCCGACGACCATTGATGAGATGTTGGTTGTGGGATGTCGAAAAACTGTCAGCATATTACGGTATAGAGACCACATTTTTATCAACAAGAAATAGTTTTATTAAAATAAACATAAAAGGCGAAATGTTTCTCAGGTCGTTGGACTTAACATCATCAAGGATACAAGACTTATATTTTTTTATGATAAAACTAGAAAGAATCCAATTATAGACTACAGATTTTTCGCTTCATTTAAATTCAACAGTCTAGTACATATAACAGAGTAAAAAAAAAAAAACACGTTGGATTAAACAATGTTCTTGCGACCGAACTAAGCGCTAGTAATTGCTGCCACTAGTAATTGCAAACAAAGCTACAGTAACTGCTATCACGTTCTGTGGCACAATGCTTTTACATGTCCAGGGTCCGCTGTTGTTAGATTATGAATAAATGCAGACCAAACATAGTGTAGAATTAGACCTTGATTTTGTTCCATTGTGAGGGTATGGAGCATTTCTGAGGCTTCTTTAAATTTTCTTATCAAACAGTTATGATCAATATACAGTAATCTGGAAAAACTAAAATGCTGTATATTGAACATAACTGTTTGATAAGAAAATTTAAAGAATCCTCAGAAATTATCCATATCCTCACAATGGAACAAAATTAAGGTTAATTCTATTTGTTGCGTGAAAGGCTAATCCCGATCTATGCTTTATTTTCTTTTCCACGTTTCCTTTATACATGCTCACATATGGATCTGTCCAGATCTGCTCGTCTGGCCCACATAGCAAATGCCAGAAAAGCAGGGAATTTCGTAAATTCAATTTCTTTAGCAGAAAATATAGAGGTTTCCATCGATGCAAGAACCTAGCAACTTGCACGTTGAGATAGACGCCACTTTCACTTTGTAATTACATAGCAACACTGCAACGGATATAATGGATGGTGGTGGTGTGAAGCAGCTTGTAGGAATCTCCTATTTGTGGTTGGTTTTTTGCATACAGAAAAAGATATAAATCGTTTTTATTTTTCAGATACTTCAAGAAAGATATTATGGAAGGTAATTTTCTACGATCTTAAAATCCAGACTTTTATGAATTTTATGTTAGGGTGCATAAAAACGATAAACATGTGGTCTCTATACATAAGGTCAGATGAACATTTGCTGACCCATAGAAACACGAGATGTCATCATATAAGGTTGTTAAACTTCGGTTGAAATATTTCCAGTCAGTTGGGTTGAGCGCCTGCAGAATTAGCCACAAAGCGAACATCGTCGTCCGTACATTCTTGAACGATAGCAGTCAAACCACTACTCAAAAGCACTCATGACACCAGCGAGGTTAGTACGGAATGTTTAAGGAATCATCAGCCTTAAACGTAGAAGAAATAAGTAATAAGTAGAAAATATCCCCTAGCAAACACCTAAAATATATCCTAACTGAAAAAGCAATTCTTTAAGACTGACTATACCATTGCAGTATTGTATGCAAGCGATGTATTCCTTCTTTCCAATATTTCTGTTATCAAAGAGCATGAACTTCAGAAAGTTTAGTTTCTGCATGGCTAATAATTAGCGTCCTAACGTCATGGTTTCCTTAACTTAACATTGTTATATTTAACCACGCTACCGGCAAGGACGTATATATATATATATATATATATATATATATATATATATATATATATATATATATATATATATATATATATACGTCCAAGTTACCATGGATGCGAAGTGCATATTAAAATTGTAATACCATTGATATTACATTAAAATATATGATGGATACGAAGCGTATAAGGATGCGTATTTGATCCATAATGGCCGTTAAGGTACATTAAGCAACAGTTCACAAAGTATTTTTGAAGGAATAAAGTAAACGATTAATACATTGGTTCCACTTGAAGCTTGACCAGCGTCAAAAATTGACAAGGGTTTTCTGTATATATACATAGCCAAAGGCAAAATATGCCAAAGTAAAATGTAGGAAAAAGTGTGCAGTTGGACAGTCAGGGCATCCAAGTTCGAATAATGCCTTAGGTACAGTGTTTCTCAAACTTCAGATATTCGCGTACCCCTTCTTAAATTTTCATTATTACCAAGTACCCCCTTATCAAAATAATAAATAAATAAATAAAGTATAGTTTATTGTAAATGTCTATTCTATATGAATTTATACGTTCATGTAAACATTTTTATTGTAAATATGATTTATTTTTAATAGAATCAAATTTGGAATAGGTTCCTCTTCGTTTCCCGGCCATGAAAATCCACATTTCATGTAATTCATTTCACACTTACGAAGATTTTTCATCTTCTTCCTAGTTGGTCCTGTAGAGATGTCAGACGACACACCCATATCAATTTCATTTGATCCAGATGCAATATCAACGTTTTCTTGTTGCTTACAACTACTTGCATTTGCTATATTGCTCTCTTTTGAGCGTTTTATAGATCCAGTCTTTAAACAACGAAGCCATACTTAAGAATTTGAAAGCTAAAAAAACTGCCGTATTTATTCGAATATAACTCACACTTTTTTCCCAAAATTAAAGGTAAAAAATCATCGTGCGAGATATGTGGGGATTTTCGGAAACTAAAGTTTTAAGAAAAGAACTGAAAATGGTGTGGCTTACCAAGAAGCTCCAATTCGCTATCACTACTTTTGGCATCGAGAACAGTTTCCTTGTGTGCATCGTCAAAGTCATCTACCAAATAACTTCATCTTCTTTCCCATTATTTAAAGCAAAAATTACCAATAATTTACAAGACTTGAGATACGTAATGAACAATCCTTCTCAAATGACTAATGAGAAGTAAAAGCAGAGCGCGAAGCAGACAGCAATGGTAGGCCAGTAGAAATAGAGCAGCTATGAAGAAGTGCATATGACTGGTGCGGTATTAACAAAAGATCGCGCGAACCAAAGAAATGCTAATTCTCTTCAACCGAATTCCATAATATCTGAAACACATTCACTATATATTTCTTAGTTTTAACACGTTCACGACCGGGTAGTGTCAAGCAAAACCGTATGTTACACCGGCAATATACGGTTTTGCTTGAGTCTATACAGCAGTTTCTGTTGGAGGGGGAGATGTGATTCATTAGTTAGTGTTGATTTTATCCCAGTTGTCTCTAATTGCAATATTTGTTGAGAAATATATTACGCAGACTGCAAATGTCTCTGTACCTTATTCAGTGATACAATAAGTTACTCTCGCCAGGACGTAAACGTCTTGGCGAGAGTAACTTGCAATTTGAGTAGGAAAATTCATACATAATGTAATTTATTGAGAAATATATACGTTTAAAATAATTCTTTTTTTCTTAATAATGATTCCATACGTTAATGATGCATAACCGAAAATTGCCACGTACTCCCTGAAGACCCTTCGCGTACCCCCGGGGACACGTGTACCACACTTTGAGAATCACTTCCTTATTGGAACGCTGGTAATTAGCTATACGTCACACTATTATAATTCTTGGATATACATTGATTAACCAAGATGTACTGTACTGTATTGATAAAAGGAAAGATATCCTGTGTAGTAGAAAAACAGCAGCTTCTCTGAGGTCAACGCAACGCTTTAGGTATGTTTTCTGTTCCACAACCGGGTTATAATAGTACTTGCTAACAATATCCCACAAAAGCAGTATCCCTCGAGATGCATACCGACTGTTTTCTCGTTTTGTTATTATTTCAAATAATTATTTATAAACAATATAACATGCTTGGCAATAGGACGCACACCATGTAAAGCTGAATGTGATTTCTTTGCTTCATTAGCTATCATTGCAGATCTGGAGTGACTAGTAACTGCATTTCCATTCTTCCAAATCTATTCAACTTTCTCCTTCTAATAAGAACGATTCCGATACGTACGGATTTATAAAGTGAAAAGTATACGTATCCCTCGCAAACCATTTATTTTGATAAATCTCGACACATCATTAGCCCACTTCTGGACGTGATGCCGTTCGTCTGGCTTCGATGTTCGGAATGACTGCCGAAGCAACCAAAAGTTATAATATTAGCTTGTTATGTCTGTTAACTGCGTGTGATCATTCGCGTATTTTATCTCAAGTTAAAATACGCGAATTTGATCTAAAGAAAAAACCCTGTCACTTCTATATGCTGCATGCTAGCTGACTTCATAGTTTTCCCCACGCATCAACAAAAACATTCCTCTTATGTTTCTGTAGTGAAGTCAGGGGAATTGCGCTTGTCTTCAAAAGATGTTGTAACTATTTTTGTAGGTTCCGATCAGCTAATTCTTATAGGGGGGGGGTCATATCTGAACATATATGCTTGGCCAGCTTAATCTTTGTATTCTAATTTCTTCAATCCATGTCACGTCTTGCGTTATGATGCTGATATTCAGCTGGGTCGTTTCTACAAAACTATTGGCCATACAGAATTATCCAGGATATCGTCCGGTAATAATTTTGTGAGAGCTAGGAAAAGTATTCTATCCCAAACCAGAAGAAGCATACTACCCACATCACAAACTACCAAAAATAGGACACATTTTGGTATATAACGTTCTTGTCACGGGTCATACCTAAGCTCTTCAATTGGTTTTTATAGAATCGTTATTCTTCAGCTTCTCCAGTGTCTATTGCCCTGTTCACAAAGACACTGGCACTACTCTATTCAAAGACGTGCATTATTTGGAATAATATTTGGTTTGAACAGTTTCTCTACTGAAACCAGCGTTGGATTTCAATACTATACGACTATCGACATCCTGATATCTCTGATAATCAGAGACCAACCAATTAGAATGCTGTTATGGTGAAATGTTTTTCAGTTTTAGTATTTTACGTAACTAAATGTATTCCATACGAATCCGATTATGCCTTTAAATCTGATAAAAGAAGAGGTTGGTCCGCGCGATTAGTGACTGTGCGCTTCGCAACCATATGCCAGGGGAAGGAGTGTCCTAGGTTCGATTCCCGTCGACGATCTTGGCTATGGCTGAGGAAGATCCTCAGCCATAGCCTAGTTAGCGGTCTTAGGCGTGGACAGCAAGGGTTTACCCCCCACCCCAGTTTATCTGGGGGTTTTCATCCAGCAAGCAGGCAAACCAGCTCCGTGAACACACACGGATATAGTCACGAATATCGCCCTTAGGGAATGCAGCAGAGGAGTGGCGAAGCGGCTGCATTAATACGCCAGTAACACCTCATTATGAGGGGACTCAACCCGTCCTAGACGGATGAGAAGGATAGAATAAAAGAAAGGGGTTTAGCACCAGCACTAGTATGCATATTCGATAAAAATCTGGATTTCAACCAATTTTTGTAACCTAATCTATAAGTCATCAATCCCATCATGGCAACAAGAGAATTCCAGTCATGTACTGCGCTACGAACCCCCAAAATATAACTCTCTAGCAATACTGAAGTTAAACTAAACATGCGTTTTCTCATTTAATATACACAGTTTGACAACGGAGTTTATTTCAAAATAATGGTTCTTGCATGGCTTATAAGCAACTCTACTAAAAAGTGTTTATGAACTGGAAGTTGTCAGGGGTCTCTTCTGGTATATTCCTTAATCATTTGTACATGAAAAGTGCCAAATGGGCAGATGCTTCATCCTTCAGCCTCTTTAGCCAGTCAGAAAGAAAAATTAATCACCCCAAACGTTCGCCGTTTGCGTCAACGATGAAATATTATTACATCTCCTCATTCACTAAATCTGACGTGGTCATCTAACTTCTTTCTCGATCCAGCACTTAAATTGTCACGACGGGAAAGAATTTTTCTTTGCGGCTACATTAATTCTAACAACAGAATCTTGAGTCACCTAGCAAAATATGAATTTGAAGAAGGAATCACGTGTCTCTCCGTTGCTCACTGTTTTAAAATTTTATATCAGCGAGAATGCATTATCGCAGTGTAATATAATTAACAAAAGAAAAAAAAGGATTGCAACCAAATTGGATAGAATATAAGAACTACGAAAAGTTCCAGGCTGTAATCCAAGCAGTAGATCAGCGGATATCACAAATAACTTTATAAAACGCTCTTGCTAAAGTTGAAAAAATGAGGAAAACAATAACTCTTTATGATTTCCCCCAAATGATGAACTGTCAGATCAAATCCTATTAAAGACATTAAATAATGCACTGAAGGTTCTTCAAGCTATTCATTTATTTTGTAGTATTTACAAGATCGAAGCCAAATGCCATAAAAAGTTCCATTATTTTCGAAAATTTTTCACTAATGTTAATGAATTTCATTAGCATTTGATAATTACTAAATAAACTGCCACGCACCAGCTTAGTTGAATTTAACTCATCTGCTGGATATTACGCCGTCTGATAATGTCTAATTCTCCAAATGGAAACAGCAAAATTCTAATTTTTTAAATTTAAATCACGCTACCGGTCAAGACGTCTATAGACGTCAAGGTTATCATGGATGCGAAGTGCATATCAAAATTGTAACACCATTGATCATTATACATTACATTGAAATATATGATGGATATGAAGCGTATGAGAATGCGTATTTGATCCATAATGGCTACTAAATGCTTAACCATAACACACTAGTTCCATTTTTTTTTTTTCACTCGACAATTATTCGGTTTCCAGATCACATTCAAAATTATTCTTTAAAATTCAAAATTATGCTGAAATAACCGGCTTCGAAATTATTTCATTTTCAGTATAAATAGAATTTATTTTTAAAATTTAAGTCAGCTATTCCCGTTACTAATTTTCACAGCGAGTTAAAGTCTCGATGTCCAGGCGTTCGGGACAGTAAAGAGGACTGAGAACGAATATTTTAACTAAGTAGAAGTAGGATTACTTTGAATGATGTCAAAACGTTTAAAGCTATAATAAAAGGTAGTTTATTATGTCTGTTTATGGAATTTCCGGTAAGGAAAAATCTTTACGGTCTTCATGAGAGAGGCCAACTCATACAATCCAGTATGAGTTGGCCTCTTTTATGTATTTTTATCTTTTATGTATGGGACAGAAGGAACCTTTTTAAAGGTTCCTCCTGTCCCATACTTAAACTGAACCCCAAGTCGGAATGTAATTCAAGCCTTTCTTCTATTCTTATATATATATATATATATATATATATATATATATATATATATATATATATATATATATATATATATATAAACTTTTGGAACTGAATTTTCTATAGTAAATGTTTCTCCATAGAAAACGTGATTTTTCTTATAATAATCATTATACTTTACATATTTGAAAATGAAGCAGAGACATTTAGCTAAACGTTAAGAGCTGTCACAAACATAAAGTAAAATCTAAGTATATGAATATGGAGATAAAGAATATTGGCAAGATCGTCGACATTTCTGTGTGGTGAATATCCAACAATGAACAGATGCTACAGTTTCGATTAGCAACCAGATTTAGGAATATCCGGAAACAAAACTAATACTCGAGCTGGGTTTTGCCAGAACTTCAGATTTTAGTATCCTTTGTATACCTCTACTGAAGAGAAATAGGACATTCGTTATAAATTATGTAATTTGCCCATTATGCAGGGCAAATTACATAATTTGCCCATTATGCTTCGAATGAATATCGAAGTTCTTTGCTAATAGTTCTGAGGCATCTATTCGAGAACTAAATTCATCTCGAAGTATGAATTTAGTTCTCCGAAATGATATTAGTAACAAAGAAACTAATTTAACTTTAAAATGAAACAGATGAACATTGTGTATTATATATGAATATCATGTTTACTATTGGATTACCAAAAGAATGGAACTTACTGAGTATTAAAAATCCTTTCAACTACTTTTCTTTTGAAAATGTAAGGATTCAAATATTACGTTTTAGCAAGAGTGACAACAGTCTAACGAAATCACTAAACTTTATTTAATAAGTTAATAGGGAGATTGATGTAATGTAATCTTTCTTAAGAGATTTTGGTAAGGGATTTTCTTTGGATGTCAATAAACAAAAAAATAAAAAAAATGAATCTTTTGCTGTCTTAATTCAAGCGCCATAGCGACCTGCTATCGATCCGCTGACTTATACGTACTGCTTCCAGCTCTTAAATAGTGGTGTTTCTGATATCGTTAGCGCGTATCTGAGGGCTCATTTACATCGACCGTGTAATAAAAACGGCGACGTTATTACTCCTCACCCCCCCCCCCCTAAGGACAGAAGCAGCTGAAGTTCTTAAAGTAGAATTCAATTCCTGAGAAAATCTAATATTCGATGCAAGCTCTTCAAAACTGCAAAGATAAACAAGAGACAATCGATCTAAACTGTAATGATTTCTTGAATGAAAGCAAAATAACTGCATGCAGTAATTATTATTATTATTATTATGTAAACTTTTTAACTGAACTCCCTTTTGAGATCATTAAGAAAAAGTTAGTTTTGACTTCCGTTTTCGTGAACTATTGTTTTCAACTATCAACAAGAAATTTTCGTCTTGATCATTCTCACTTTTCAATACAAGAGTCACAAAAAATGACAAAAAGCACGAGTGAACTTTCACCAGCACTGACTCTCGAGAATTATTACCTTCCGGTACCTGCGAAACACAATTCCCAGTCACTGATGGATTAAGTGCACTATTACCGATTGTTCTTGGTGCCTTTCCACTAAGTGAATCAGTATGTTATTTCTGGAATTAATTCATTTCTCATCAACATAATAGTTTTTACTTATTTCGGAGTACCCTTCACTCAGTCAGTTAACCATGGAATCACAGAGTATGACTTTGCTCAGCCAAGGGTATAAAGGGCACGCTGATTGCCAAAACCAATATAGCACATTAGATTATGAATTATTCATTGTTTACGTTACATCATAATTTTAGCAAAATCGGTTATGGAGAGAAAGCATACCAAATGAAATTACGATTTTCTCTTTCAGTTTTTGTTTAGCATAATTTTTGATATTTTAAAATTAATCTGGTAATGAAAGAGATGAATATTGGAGGCATAACACAATACAACTTCCTCAAGTAAATTATATGATTTATCCCCAAATCAAGTGCAGCTGAGTCTTCGCAAAGGAATTTTCATTTCAGATATTAGTTCGAATAAGCTTAAATTGCTTACACATAAACACCCATTGACGCTAACTAATATTCTCGGGAACCTATTTAATGGTTGTTTTTGGTCTTGAGAGCTCTGTCTGTTACAACGTCTTTAAATTAGTTTCTCAATCAGATAACGGTTCCTTAGATGATTATCAGATGCTAATGAAACCATTAAAGTTAATGAAAAATATCGCAGATTCTTAAGCAGAATCTGATTTTTGTGGCGATATTGTCACCGAAGGGTTGGATGTATTCTTCAACCCATTCGTCCCTATCATCGTCGGATAGAGTCCCCCGAGTAGGGGGGGTCTCACAGCGAATTAACGGAGCCGGTTTGCCTCTTCCGAGGACCGAAAAACCGCAGTTTCCGGGACCAAAAACCCTCCACCTCTTTACAAGCCCGGTTAATTTACCATTTACATATATTATTATGATTATTATGCAACTTTTTTCAATTGAACTGCCTTTTGAGATCATTAAGGAAATTTATTGAGAACATCGAAAAGACCAGATGAAGGTTCCTCATGTCACCTCGTCAATATCAACTGAGCTTCAGATGCTCAAGGATGTAGTAACGATTTCGAAATAAACGAACGGATTGAAGAAGCCATCCGTGTTCAAGCTGTTCGTTTATTATTTACTGCCTTTGCAAACCCACACACCTGTTTCTAAGATTTACGCATTCAAATATCCTACTGGATGTTATAAATACTAAAGTTCGCAACAACTATAATGCTTTAAGTTTGGACAAATCTTTATATGAATATGTGATTATGGTCACAATTATAATTAATGAAATTACACTGGTCATTGCATCAATAAACTATTAATTAGTCCATCCATTTTTAAATAACGAATACAGGGTTGTTCCCACCAATATTCAGTTATTGTGGACATAGCAGAAGTCACGTGCTAAAGTTGGCCTCCAAATAATGCTTGCTAACACAAATTGTTAGAACTGTCTCAAGTAAGAATAGTACATAAAGTCTCCTAAAATTGCCAGCAGTTGATTCTTAATGCGAATATTTACTTTGGTTGCATTACTAACAGCCTCCTTTACTACAACACCAATCCCGTGTTTTCTAGCAATACGCTATTTTTCTTTGAAAATAAAGTTGAACTATATTACAAATAAAATAGGAGTTGTTCTATTTGGTTTCTGGAATGCAAACGATAAGAAATCAGGTCATCGGGAACACGTTCAAAGTTCGCACCACGCCTTCGCAGCAGATGTAAAGTAAATGGAACAGCAGGTAACTTTGGCAAGTCTCGCGGTAGTTGATCGTCTAGCATCTCTGAAGAGTTGTCATGATACACAGA
The DNA here is from genome assembly GCF_054136105.1 of Typopeltis vanoorti. Taxonomy (NCBI): domain Eukaryota; kingdom Metazoa; phylum Arthropoda; class Arachnida; order Uropygi; family Thelyphonidae; genus Typopeltis; species Typopeltis vanoorti. Next base: position 8,902,623 of record NC_143569.1, read on the forward strand.
AATAATTTATATACGATAAAAATACCTTATTTATTTCGCTGTGTCTCTCTTTTAAAGAGCCATTTTATTTGCACTTACATGCGAGTTGACAAAGTGCATTTTACATTCTCTGGCGTACTCAGTAACTAGACAATGAAGTGGTTAAACACTTACCTGGGAGCCGGCTGAACGGTAAGCCTACTTTGAACATGATCATTGCTGTATACTGCTTCCCGCGAAAAGTCTGGACCTAACTTGTCACAGTAGTGCGAGCTGAATCATGGGTAGGATCGGCAGGGAATGTGTATATATCGACGTGATGCGTGCTCACTTCCAAGCAACTTCTACAGCGTAGTTCTGACGATTTCAGCAAAAGCACTTCTGGTTTACTAAGGGAAGGACAAACTGAAGTTGGGGATGTGGTGGAAAAGACAGCAGCAAAGAGAAAGTCCGTACGACGCACGCTATTTTCCTGTCAAGCGGCTGCTATCGACATTGTTAGGGTTGTTGCTATAACAGAGGCCTGCAGCGGGTTCAGGTTGCTAGGCAACGGGGCGCACTCAGAAATGGTAGGGCGATAAGGAACATACTAACAGAAATGGACGCGTGTGTGGGTGTGGGTATGCAAGAGAGGGGTCACAGTTCCAGGAAGTGATGTATTCATGAATTACGTAGCCACACACGCGGGAATATTTTAGACTGGCACAGACGTAGATACTAAATGACGTGCAAGCGACAAAAATATTTGCTTGTCACAAATATACCACAAAATTGTATGCTCGAGAAAATATTCAAGGCAAGCGAAAAATGCATAAAATCTCCAGAAAGGAAAAAGACTTTGGGGACTCTCTATTTTTAGATTAGACTGGTTAGACTAGTGAAGCTAATTTATAAATAGTTTGAAAAAAAATTTTTCGAACTATTTATTTTAAATATAATAAAATAAATTTTTATTATATTACATTTTAAAAATAATAAAAGAAAAATAGGTGCTCTTATAAGCCTTCAATACACGAGGATGACAAGTAAAGGATGAGAAACCGATTCTAATTAACCTGTCGCCAAGGGCTGCCTCAGTGTCGAGCAGACCGCATCACGGTTTAATACGTCTTACAGATTTTGCATGAGAAAGTCCTTAGCAGAGAAAAATCAATAAGCTGATTACGAACACGGGTGTTACCAGTGTTCTCTCATTACCTATAATCAGGGTTGTTACACTGATTATGAATTTAATATGTACGAGCCGTACTTGTTGCTATTCAAGAACTTTTAAGTGAAATATTTCTGCTTGTTGTTTTTTCCAACTGTTGAATTTCATTTTAATTTTCATTTGAACTAATAACTAAGGGTAATTATATTTTTGCTATACATTTCTTTAAAGCATTGACATCAAAAGCTGAAAAGATTATATATCAAAGTGGAAAAAAAAGGGAAAAAAAGATGATTTTGAAAGATATGATGAAATAAAGAAATAATATTATTTCTTTGTAAAGTTGTTCAGATTTATATATATATATTAGTTCAAATCCATTGTATCCATTTTCTTTTTGATAACTTTGCGTAAAATTCGAGGCTTTCCCATCAAAGTTGAGGGTACGGGGGAGGACTCTCTCAAACAGTTTTTTAGAGCATATATATATATATATATATTCTTTTTTTTTTTTTTTTGACTGACTGAAACTGATAAAATAGATAACAAGTTAATTTAATGCAGCACACAACATGTTTCGTTGTTCATAAGGTAATATGTGATTGTGGGAGGCCATACTATGGTCAGACTGAGAAGTCAATCCTCCTACGGCTAGAGGAACATCAGAGAGACATTTCATATAATAGAATCAGAGCAAGCGCACCCTCAAGTCTCTTCTTATTTTCAGTGAACACACACGATGAAGGCCGCCAACACGGAGTAGATTGGAACGCAACATCAAACGTTTATATTTGTCACGATGAAGTGGAACGGCGCATAGAATCCAAAGAAATTACCCTAGACTCGTCTCATATCAACAGCAATTTTAGTTATAGTCTACCTGACTCGCATAGTTTTGCCATTAGATACTGGCGTACGCGTGAACTCACGCGAATATGAACAACACGGATTATAAGGACGGTTCAAACTTAACTTCAGTTCACAAGTCTCTTATTATAATAGCTCAGTGTTTTTATGGTTTTTTATGTTTTTTAATTTGCTTGCTTTAAGTGTTACCACACCTGAAGAAATCATTTTTGACGAAACATGTTGTGTGCTCCATTAAATTAACTTGTTATCTATTTCTCGGTTTCAGTCAGTCAAAAAAAGATGAACATATCCAATCACCAATGTAACTACTGATTATATATATATATATATTCATACTTCCCTTTATACATAACCTTCATTTATTTTCTTTCATAGACAGTGAAGATGTGTAATCTACAAATACAGTAATGAGTAGTAAAGAGAATATTATAAATTTGTATTTCGAAACTTTCAATACATTACGAATACGCATGCGCATTCCGATTATCTGCAAATATTGATACCAAAATATACTTGAACATTGTAAATGTAAATGACACTCTTAATCGTGAACCAATTTTATTTCAGGATGGATTTGTTTACTACAATTAATAATTTTAAGCTTAAAGGGCACTGCTTTAGATTAATGTCTAATTTAGAAAATTTTAAATTAAATTTAAACTTTTTAAAATAAAAATTTAACTGCAAGGTGCAAATGATCCTCTCTGTTTTTCTTTATTTGTAACTGTTAATTCTTTTGTTTTTGGACAGTAAAGATGTATAATCTACAAATATAATGAAAAGAAATTGATTATGGCGATATCCGTGCAGCATTTTTATCAGATAATCAACAGAACTTGGGGAAATCTCTCTCTCTCTCTCTCTCTCTCAGGATCTCGATTATGGTCGCTCTAAAATCTTACCCAACTCCCCAATACTACTGCATGTTATCTGTTTAATTGCATCCCATGCTGTGATTAAAACGGATCACAGTTTCCCGCGTACTATATTCTGCATAAAAGTTCCTTCACTGAAGAAAATTTGGCAACGTTCATTTTATTTTATTTTTCACACCAAATGACATTATGACAGAGGAAACTCTGAGCTGGTAAACATTCACTTCAATGTCGTTATTTACAAATCTCCTTTTCAAATAATATTTCATCTTTTGTTTTTTTTAATGTGAATTCTTCCCATTAATTGGTTAATGATAAACCTACTGTGCATGTAGTTTTGAAAACGTGAATGGAACTGTTCTTTAAAACGAAATTCACCACAAATAATAAGTAGCCAGCACTGCACTTGCCATGTATAAAAATCTGAACTTTGGCATAAAAGACTGTCGCTTTAATGAAGAAACAAAAACACGGTCGATAAAAAAAAATGGAAGTTGTTAAACATTATTCTTCATTTTTTGCCTTTTTTTTCTAAAATAATTTTTTGCCTCTTCCTGAAAAATGGTATTCGATCGATTTTATGCGATACTAAACTGCTGGGACTAGATGTGCTTTACGGAAATAAAAATGCTTTTCTTTATGGCTTTCTTTGCGAAATGTTTGTCTTTAATAAGAGCATACGCAAAACTTGCCTCCAATTTTTTTAAATTAGTATTTCACCATTTCTTGTACCCCTTAATAGCTGAGATTAAATCCTAAGCTTGACAGACTTAGTGCAAGATTTGCTTTTTACAATCCTTTTTTTTTTAAATGAATGAAATTAATCTTCATTTATATTAAAATAATTCTGTGTGGCGGTGCGATAAACAACACGAATTTAATGTTAGTTCTTAGTGGTTATATCCAACTGGTACATATTACACAATAGGAAAACTGGACACGTACAGCAAGAATCATCCCTGCACGGGAGCCTGCAGTCATTCATTGATGTTGACTGTTTACTGATTTTAGGAATGAATACGAGATATTAGATTATGGGTCCAACCGCGTCACCAAAATTTCAAAGACTGAAAGTGAAATGAAATGTCAGAAATGGAATCCATCGGTTTTGTTGAACAGCAAAAGTCATTTATATGTCTATTTCGTTACTTCACTGTAGTTAATTACGTCATTCCCTGCAAAGTAAGTTTAAATTATATGAATTAATAACTAATCTATATTATTCAGCCGAGAAGTTTCTTACCTCTTTTCTTAGAACAGACAGGCTTGTGTTACTACATTGAAGCCTAAGTCAAAGATCGAATTCCTGATAGACGGGTATTCATGAATTTCCTGACCCTCTGGCACTCAACCTGCATGGCTGTGCAACGCGGGCGCGCGCGCGTTGCACAGCCATGCATTTCCTTTTACATCTGTTTTTTTTACGTCTTTTATTTTATTTTATTTTTTTTAAGTCTTTTATTTACGTCTGTAAAATTTACAGACGTAAATTGCGTCTGTAAATTGTACATAAAAGACTTGAAGGTATCAGGAATAATAATAATAATAATAATAATAATAATAATAATAATAATAACTAAGAAGAATTTAGGATTCTTCTTAGTAGTAGTTAGGATTGTCAAATCCAGATTATGTACAATGTGTGTGTGTGTGTGTGTGTGTGTGTGTGTGTGTGTGTGTGTGTGTGTGTGTGTGTGTGTGTGTGTGTGTGTGTGTGTGTGTGTGTGTGTGTGTGTGTGTGTGTGTGTGTGTGTGTGTGTGTGTGTGTGATACGTCTAATGAAGAACATTATTATAAAGTTCTTTATGATACGTATTATACAATACTTGTGATTGTATGAAACTTATGATATGCGTATTAATTTATGTGGTACAAAGCGAGTGCATCCAGCTATCACCGTTTTAACAAAAACCTGCACTTTTAATGCTAAACTTACTGCCTGCATTATATGTCCCAATGCCTTATAAAACTTTATTCCATGGTATCCACTTACATATATTGGTATACCCTTTGCCAGTGCAGCACAGTGAAGCTTGTGAGTATCATTATATTGTAGGAACCGGTCGACATATTCCATTAGATGTGATGCACGAAATCTTGAACGCCAAAGTTTTGCATAATTTTGCTTTGAGTGCATGAATAAGGTTCTTTTAAGAGAGAGAGATCCTATATCCGCATGACAATCTCTCTTTCAATTCTTCTTGGTCCATTACAATGATTTAAATGATAATAACGTGGAAAACATTTTCTTTTCTGTTCGATATTTAATGCAGTGGTATCACAGTTTTTTTCTTCGTGTACTAGACTCTTATGAGGAGTGATCAAAATATCCTTTTTTTTTTCTTTCCTTTTTTTTCTCTTTTTTTGTTTCAGGGAAAATAATGAAAGTATCGAATTCGCAATTTTCTGAGGTATTTCGCAATAGCTTTTGCCACTTACATAAAAGAAGGTGGACATTCATTCAGTAGTGAGTGTGCTGATATAAAGTGCAAACCTATTATTATGTTCTGCGTTGCATTGTAAAAGGCTGTTCTGACGAAGAAACGTGTGATTGCATCGAGTTCTGCCCCACATAAAAAAGAAAGAAAGTAAAAAAAAAAAAAAAGAGGGACGTGATACGTTATAAGTATTAGAGAAATAGTGATATATCCATCAAAGATATCAGAGTGGCATTCCAATTAAAAAGAAAAGAAAAGATGTAGTTCATCGGAAGAGCCTCACAAAGGGATTGATTTCCCCCGAAATTTCTGTGCCACGACAGTAACCACTCCCAGAAATCCTAAGTGTCCGGGAATTCTTGGCTGAACATAGCAGCACAGTGTTTCCCACCTATTTTATTCTTTCACCAAATTTACCTGAAATATCTTCCTTTTTATGAAAAGTCTAAAACCCATTTGAAAGTGAAACGATTTTAAAATGTTGCAGATATACCACTGAATACCACAAAAAAGGTGAAGCCACCTTGAGGAGGGTCGCTGAAATGCTAGAATACAATATTTTTCATTAGATCTCGTGCGGAATGTGTTTAACTTGTTTTAAATGCCCGATGAAGGAATCGAAGTGAAGTATAACAGGAAAGATAAGAACTCCACTTGTATCAAAAATAAATAAATATATAATTTGGATTCATTTAGTTGAATTCATATTTTCTTCGCCAATAATTGGAAAAAAAAACTTATATCACTTGTTATCCAGAGGTCAAGAGCATTTAAATATATCAAAGCAAACAGCACAGTAAAACTTAACCTAATGGATACTTCAGACGCACTTTTAATATAAACATTGCTAATTTGATTTCCTTAATGGTTTGGTTTGATTATACTTTAATCTTTATCGCACTAAAGTGTTCAACATAAATTCAATTAATTAAAGATTGGATATACCGTATTTTTCGGACGATAAGACGCACCCCAAATTTATGAGACGATTTTTAGAAAAAAAATTATTATATAAAGATATTTACAAATTCTTACTTAATTTTTATTTATTGTTCATCATTTGTATTAGCAATATTCAATTCATCTTCATTCGCCGTACTATCACTCGTCTCGTTAATGTCACCGTTCGTATTGCTTTCGTCTGAACTATTGTTGTCACTCCCTTCAAAAACCGTCATCTTCGGTACCATCCATCGCATTACTTATCCCGCATTTCTTAAATGACCTTATAATCGTCTCTTCTTTCGCAGCTTCCCATGAATTTTTCACCCAAGTACATACTTCTGAAATTGTTGGCCGTTTCATACGTCCTGTTGCTGTAACATCGTGATTTGGCTTTGCCATCCATTTATTCCACTCTTCCCGCATAAAATTTTTGAATGGTTTATTAATAGATCCATCCAAGAGTTGTAATTGACGTGTAAGGCCTCCAGGAATGACAGCTAATTTTGTATTCATTTCTTTTAGAAGCTTCTTGGTTGATTCTGTTTTATGCGCTCTGAATCGATCCCACACTAATACATCGCAGGCTTTTTAAACAACGCACCTGGACGTTTTTCCCGTATCTTTTGTATCCATAATTTCATTCCTGTTTCGTCCATCCAGCCTTTATCTTGAACGTGGATAATAATGCCACGAGGAATTTCATCTCTCGGTAACGTTTTTCTCTTGAAGATTAACATGTGGGTTAGTTTTGTTCCGTCTGCGCAACAATCTAAAACTACAGTGTAGTAAGTTTTTTCATGACCTGTTGTTTTGATCACTATTGATTTAGTGGCTTTTGAATCTACTGTCCGATTTGAAGGAACATCAAAAGTTAGAGGCACTTCATCCATGCTCGCAATTTGATTAAGCTCAAAGTTAAATTTCCTTCTCGCTGATATGACAAGTTTATGGAATTCTATAATTTTAGCTTCATAGTCAGCCGGCATTTTTTGGGCTAGAGTGATTTTTGTACGCATGCATAACCCGTGTCTTTTCATAAATCTAAAGCACCAAGACGGTGATCCGGTAAAATCTAAAATTCCATTAGTAGTTGCCTATCGTTTCGCTTCAAAAATTATCATTTTCGTAGAAACAGATATTCCCATGTTTCGATGATTTGTTACCAAATTTTTCATTTGTACTTCTAATTCTGGCCATTTTTCTAGGTGCGAACGGAATGTTTTCTTGTGTTTACATAGCAGTTTTAATTGTCCCTCTTGTTTTCTTCGCTCACAAACCATTTTTTCTGTTGGTGGTGGACCAAAATGTCTTTCTGCTGCTCTGTTTCCATATTCTATCTATCCCAATGGCTTTAACAGGCCTTTAAGGCCCACAACCTTCCAAGCATGCTTGGATTTCGTAACCGAAATACGAGGATAGAATGGTCACTTCTATGCCTCAAGGTATTCTTGGCTGTATCCGTGTGTGTTCACGGGGCCGGTTTGCCTGCTTGCGGGATGAAAAACACCAGATAAACTGGCGGGAAAAACCCTACTGACCGCGCCCAAGACCGGCTAACTTGGCTATGGCTGAGGAAGATCCTTCAGCTCCTCGTCTCCGACGGGAATCGAACCTAGGACACTCCTTCCCCAGACATATGGTTGCGAAGCGCAAAGCCACTAGGATAACCGCGCGGACCTGTTTCCATATTTGTTTGCATAATTTATCACATTTAATTTATAACTCACGTTATATGAAAGTCTTTTGTTTTTCACTCATTTTTTCTAATTTTAAGATAAAATTTTTAACGACTCATAAAAATTAATTCAAATGAACCGTACAAAAGCACATATGTTTACACACTAATGACTATTGTCGCTCTAAATCGGTGATTCACCCACATGCAACGAGATAACTTAGGTACCTACCTTCAGTTGCGTACTTAGTAATTTTATTAACATATTGGGCTAGTAATTGAACTTCGCTAATAGCTTCGGTACAATGTAAAGATTCGTATTTTAATGTTACCTTCGGACCATAAGACGTATCCCCCAATTTTATGTCGATTTTTCTATGTAAAAAGGTGCGTCTTATGGTCCGAAAAATACGGTATATTATATTTTTTTTCTTTGAACGTGTCATTTGAAAAAAAAAAAAAATAGTAGCAAATGACAATGAGACATTTATTCTTGAAAGATGGCGTTTAAGTTGATCAATATTATAGATCCAACATCAATACAACAATTTCACGAATAACCAATGCCATTTCAGCATATGTTTAATTTAGTTTGTTGTTTATAGTTATTGTAATTAATATGACTGAGCATTATTGTTCCCGTAGCTGAACATAGCAGCCCAGTGGTATCCTACGTATCCATAAAACTCACGGAGACAATGTCTTCTATATATTTTCCATGATAAATTAATTATTCCTTGTAAATGATCATCTTCATTATTTTTCCTCTACGTCCATTTCATTTCTGCCGTTATATTATTCCTTTCCATTTCTGTCAGAATACTCCATTCTTATTCTTATCATTCACCGTTTTTTTTATTATTTCATTGTCTCTGTAGCTTTCATAGATAGTTGTGGTTAGGCTAAATATCTTCTTAATTCTACATCTAATGAAACAGGTTATGTTTATATTATTTTGTTCTTTATTTATTCGATGTGTATAGGAATAATTTTTAGCCATTTCTAGATACATCACTTTCATCCAGTAAGGGGCTTTTAAAATATTCCACTATATTCAAATATATAAAAAAAATATTCCACAAACAGTAGAAATTTATAGAAGTATTTATAAAGAAAATTCATTAAGTATTTAAGTACAGGGAGTCCACAAATGTTTAACCTGATTATAATATATTATAAAACTTCAGTAGATACTTGAAATGGAACACAAAGTTAGACTTCAATGCATAACAATTATTAATTAAAAATTTTAAATGATTAAATTTTAAATTTAAATTTTAAAATTTTAAATTTAAAAAAATATTTTATGGTTTCTGCTAGCCACCGAACACATTGGGCTTTTTCCTGTACTGAAGCCATTTTTAAAGAAAATCAGCAGCAGCGCTCCTGGTGGCAAAAGCAGTATATTGAAGATACCAGTATGGAAACTTTATGAGTGCCCAAGTTTACCTGCAACAAAATTTATTCAGTTAGTTTTATTGTTAAAATATTATAGCCAGTTAAAATCAGGGTAAACATTTGTGGACACCCTGTATTATCATTTAAGTTGGTCATAATAATGAATGAAGAAGGAGCGACCATGGGCAAAGTTTGAGGAAAGAATGAAAGAAACAAGCAGATCAAAGCACCTCCCCTCTCCTAGTATATATAAGTATTTCTTCAATACTTCCTTCTTTTGTAAAGGAGTTCTTGAGCGATTAAATTCAATTTAAAAAGTAGTTCAAATAATTAATATGACAGTTAGAAAACTGACAATAAACGCAGCAGCGTAAAAGAACAATATCTTGGCGGTTGCTGTTTTAAGTTCATTTATTCGTGCTTTCTGATAACCGAAAATAAATTTGAAGACGGTTAGACTGCCTTCCATATCGACGTTTCCTTCGATAAGGACCACTGGGTCAGCATTTGCTTCTCGTATCACCGACATATGCAAGCGAGAGTAAAAATTGCAATGCACAACAGACACCCTGCAAAACGATAACGACAATTATGAGCTGCATCCTCTCTTTGGTTGCTCGTATTTGGTTAGATTTCTCTTCACGTACGACCTTTCTCATGAGGCTGTTGTGACTTAATAAACAATGAAATGTTCTAGAAGCAGCACTTGTAATTAACGGGAGTTTATTCGGCTAACGGCCGTTAACCAACATATGACCAACGTCCTTCGCTATATAATTATTATTTCGCATCCTTGCGTCTGATAGGCGAATGCAATTCTGCAAGGATGACGACTTCCTAACTGCTGAAACATTACGTGGAAACTCGTACTGAAAGGGTCCAAAAAGGAAAAAGGGTGGAGGCTTCCAATTGTGCGATACTGGCTATCTAACAATAAATACAAAAGCAAGCCAACAATAATGCAATGTTAGCTGTCTGTGTTGAACTGCATATAGATAAACAGCAGGAAGGAATGTGGTATATGTACGTGACTGTAAGAAAAATGAGAAAATACAGATTAGGAAGGAGCAAAAAGTTTGAAAAGCAGATGACGTAATATATTTGTACGGTCAGTTTTCTCAAAGTACATTAAATCGAAGAACTTTTTTCGAAAACTGTAACGGAGTATCATCCAAAATTAATTGTTTTCGAGGAGGTTAAAAAAAATGCGATCTCCAACATGTGTTCTTGAAATAATCTTCAAAACTTGTTTTCTACGAGAGTAATCTGTGCTTGAGACCAGCTGAACCAGCTCCTCGTGCAACTGCCAGAAAGACTTCCGAGGAGATTAACTTGATCTTTTCCGACAAAGGTACCTTATGTACCTTACTGATTACAGTAAAGTGCATACTTCACAGAATCGCTTTTTCTAAAGGTTAAAAAAAAATACAATCTTTACGAAATTGCTACAGTAGTTTATGGGACGAAATCCACAAATTTGTTTAAAATATTTAAACAGAAAAAAATATTCATTCAAAAATAGAGATAAATATATATTGTATTTTATATATGTATTAGAATATTGCGATATATTATCTCTTGGTCTTGGTGTGTAATTACAAATTCGTGAAATAATTATATTGAATTTGACTATTTCACATACATTGTAATTCGTTGGTTGCTGATAAGACGGGTACAACGGCACATTTTCATAGGGATGATGCATTTCTCTTGCACACAGTTAATTTAATTCATATTTTCACTGTCGGAAGAAAACGGAATCTGAATGTCAGCATTTACGCCATCAGAGCTACTTGAGGATCGCTGACTGTCTTTCAGAGTGTCATCGTGAGTAAAAGATAGTCGGCGATTCTCACAATGGAAAGGCCTACCGACTTTCATCGTCAAAATCGGCTACTGTTTTCAGGCTTGTAGCTACACTATAAATAATAAGTACTTATTATGTTATAGTAAAAAGTTGTAAATGTTTGAATTGCATATAATTAAAAATATTCCATTTATTTACTTAAAAATTCCTTTAAAAATTTATTTTCTAATCGGTGAAAACAGGACCCAAAAGACTTCATTTTGTAATAAAAATGTTAAAGAAATTACAATTATTAGCCGATATTTAAAGAGTTCTGATGTCAGATTGAAGCATGTTAGCTCCTTTTCTTCTATGCTGACATTTTAACACACCGTCAGGGATTCATGTAAAGAAAATATAACTTTAAGAAATGGAATCATGATACGGAAACGAAAGTATTTACCTGCTCTGTGACCTCTTCCGATGTGGCGATGAGGTTAGTGTATTATGTCTGTGAACTGAATGTGTTCTTCTGGTTGATTTGCTTGTTTTGCGGGATAAGAAAATCTATTTTTCATCTTGCCTTCAATCGAATGTTAATTTCTTCCTTGCTGAATTACACAAAATGAAGGATTATTTAGTGTGTCTCATGAATAAACTTGCACACTCTGACACTATTTCAGAAAAAAAAACCAGCCATTTCTATTAAGAGGACATGAAATGTATTTAAGGCAAACAGAGGAGCTTGAAATTCAAAGATCAGTTGAATAAGTATTTTTTCAATATTTAACATTTTCGTCTAATAACTGACTACGATGAAAATCTACTGATACCTTTTGCATCAATCAGAAGAGAAAGACTAGGATAAACTTACGACTTCTTTTATTCTGTTAGACAATCCGTAGCGACATTCTTGCATGACAAGTACTTCTTGTTTGGAAATATTTTTCCATCAAACCCCTTCCGAAATGCGATGAATAATTCAAAACAACTTCAATGGAGGCTGAGATAGTTTAGGAGAATGATAATGTGCGTTTTTAGCTTCTGTAATTTTGAAATTTATTCTTCTAACACGGACAATCACCCTAAGAACACACTCAGTTGCCCTGCTTAATGTATTACCCTATCGTGAGTTGAATGCTTTAATCTATGTTGAAGTAATCACCATCAAATTGTTGGTGAGTTAGATACGAGTGGTTATTACACCAGCCTATGTACCCTAACATATTTTAAAACGTTACTTATCTCCCAGGTTAACCGTATAATACTTACTGGAAATAAAATAAAAGAAGCATCCCATGATGCTTGCTTTCCTTTAAATAACAATAACCAAAACTATCTGCTATTTTCTCTTTTTTTTCCTGTCTGTTTTATTTCTAGAGCGTGTCTAAAATTGAATACCGAAATATATTTTATAAATATATTTATAAACGTGGATGTGATTAAGAGACTTATTAGGATAAAATTACTCAGAAAAAATAACATTTCGTTCCTTTTTCGTGGTGATTATTCTGCTGTATGCGAAACGATATCTTTCCAAGTTTTCTGAGTTTTTCGTTTTAATCTTAAATCACATTTATTACAAATAATATTTTCTGCAAGAAAAAGGTGGAGTGCAATTATCCAGAAATTTTGAATCAATCACACTTTTTTTTTTAATCAGGTTGATATTTTTGTAGCAAAGAGTGACATATTTAGGAGCCACCTAAAATCAGATGGTGAGAGAACAGAAAGTAGTTTCCATCTGCAGCAGAAAAACCGGATCAATGTATCTGGCATCATTAATTTTTTATATATGAAAATTTCAAAGACTTTTAGATATTTATTTCTAGAAACTTATTTATACAAAAGTGCAGAATTTTGAAATTTCCTACTTTACTTAACTGTGAACATAGAAGCATATGGAAAAGTACTCCCCCATTAGAATGAGATAATGAACCCTGGGGTTCTCTTGAGATAAGGGAAACTTTTAGAATGACGTAAATAAAATGTGCTAACTAATGCAAATATGAGGAAATACGTCCCTTAAGTGTCCGGTGGAGCAAACACGCTTCTAGACATCAGATGCATGGTCTGCATCGTTAGTAGACTGGGAGTACCTCTTTCATATGGTGTGTCGGAGGAAGATGCTCTTTTACGTCTTCTACCATTACAGAATGGTGAAGTAGAGAAAACAATTTTATTAAGGGTACATGCATCAGGGATATGCTTTAAGACTATTTTGACTACTGGAAGCTTCATTATTGAGTAGAACGAGTATTTATTCAAAGGTCAGAAAAGTAAATAAATGGCATGCTGTATTATTAAAGTGCATGTGGATTAATACAAGATTAATACAAGATTACTGCCTCTCGATATGCTGACCATTTATCTGAACGAAAAAAGCGTGTTGAGAGAGGGGAAGAGTACAAATTCAAGAAAATAAATTTTTTGACTTTAATTATCTAGAAGTTTTCCGTGTCACTGCGCTTAACTACATTAATTATAAAACACATTACGGAGTTCGTTATAAAAAATGGCAAGCTCGTTTTATGGGTTTGTCAGATAAGACTGATGACTTTCGTTAGAGTGATAGTTTATCATTATCATTTTCAAAGAGTGCCCTTTGCTACTGAATGCATCCCCACATAAAAAAAATGTCCTTGAGAAAGAATATTTTATAGAACAGCTTGTTTTGACAGGAAACCACAACTGATCTCCCCAAGGGGAACCGGCATGAACCAACAGACCGTTATAGTTTCAACATGCATAATGATTATTCGGAGTGATATAAAGATAGCTAAATCTCTCGGAAACATTGAAGTAGTAATTGAATTCTCAACGACATTGCAAGATATTAAGTATTTTTAATAAAAACAAAAATTCTGGGGATCTTAAATTTTGTAGGTTTCATAAAAATGTTATATTTAAATAATTTTCATTCTTCATAAGCTTGCCTTGAGTAGAAGACTCGATCAGTCCCAGTTGGTAACATATCATTATTAACAATGAGGTTTTTGAGATGATTATTCAGGTTGCTTTGTTGAGTATCGCTATCACGGTTAACACTATTTGACTTGTATCGCGTGTTAAAATAGGGCGTGTGTAGAATAGCACGAGGTATTATGTACAGAATATCACGTGTAGAGTAATGTGGATATTATTTCGTGTACAGATATACTGTAAGATATAAGACCTAATGTAAGATATAATGCGTTTATTTCTATAAATTAACTTTACATAAGAGCAATATCATGTTGCTTAACTCTGGAAGAAGAAATGATCTTAAATAGCATTCGCACGTTTTCCAATAGATGTCTTTGTAATTTATATGCATTAAGCATTACAAATATCAGTTAGATTATATACTGTTAACCTGCCTTCAAGCACACAAAGTTTCCTATCTCATATGAATAGAAAAACGGTTGTTATCTAAGTATTTTGTTCATAATCCGATCTTTTAAAGCAAATCAAGAATTTCGAATCTAATTTCCAGTTTCGAGAAATTCTGCCGAGTACTCAAGAATGCTTGGAATCTCTCAGAATGTACGGAATGCGTCACACTCTTAAAGATTGATTGCTGGATAGCAATAATGGACATTGGATTAATACGATTCTCGTAAAACGAATTCCAGGTATCGATTTTCGCTGTAATATGATTCGAAGCTTTTCTCTGATTACTGCGGTAAAAATACGTTAGAAGAAAAGTCTGTCCGATTAGGACTTTGAGATAAATTCAATATCTGCCACGGGCTGCAGTTATCAATATAGGTTTTGTAATCTCTCTTTCTCTCTCTCTTTCTTTTTTTCCTGTAAGAAAAGAAACTCACTTTGTGGTAAGTTAGTCGGCTCTAAAGCTTAATCAACTAATATTCGTTTACTTAAAAAAGAAAGCTGAAACAGTAGATAAAGTGCATCAATAATTTTGCAGTTTCATTCTTTAATAAAGGTCCATTCTGGAGATTAGAGATCGAACTTTTTTCTATAGAATCCATTCAAAAAGTCATCGAATCATCTTGAAAGGATTCATTGGGGCTTGTGTCATATGAAATATGCTTACAAGTATCAGATCGTAAAAATCGATCGTAAAAGAAACTGAAACCAGATTTAAAAAATACATTGGTTTTATGGTTATTGATGTCAATAATAGAAATGTAGATAATTCAAGTTCTGCAGAGCAGACTGTTAGTATTGCAGGAAACACTTTTAGTCTTAATTGTACATATTAGTTAGTGACGTGCAACTATCAGTTCAAGACTAGAGGACAGCCAAGTGAATAAAAGATTTTAAATAACTCACTATTATGGAAGTTGTCTTATTGATAGGTTGCATTTCAATTTCTCTTTAACGACTTGTGTCAGCTGATCTACAAAATATACGGTGTTAACTGCAGTGCGTCTTCCGCACAGTTCTAAATTATGCTTCTCTATTCCAAACGACCAGATCAACCATGGATATGAAGTTTTGATTTATAATCGTTATTATACTGGAGAGCCAGTGAGGTCCAATGGCAAAGCACTAAGTTCCGATCCTCCCCGATATTAAAACTAAATAGAATTTATACATCATGCCACTTTCTACCCAGTGGGAGGTCCCCATCAAGGACCGAGATGGAATGTGCAGTTCCAGTTTCCTTCATCTCTGTTCATGACAAAAGTCGTACATCAAGATAGAATTGTCGTACCTCGTTGAATACGAAACTCTAAAGATCAGAAATATTCCAGATATTGTTAATAAATTTAAGGAATATATTGTATAACTAAATGCAAAGAATGTGTATCAGAGAATGTGAAAAACTTCATTGAAAACGTGCTAATTCCGCATACGCATTTAAAGCATATTAACTCTGCTGATTCCTCCGACGTATCTTCAGGAAACTTATCTGTGGTGATTAATTAATAACATATAATAAAGTACATTTAAGCAAACGAGATATCTTGCAGTTTATAAATTGCTTTCAGTCGATTAAAAATATTTATCCTTCGTTCTATTGATCGCTCACAGAAATATTAACTTCGCCTCTCTAGCTGGACTAAAATATTTTTAAACAAGCCACAATTAGAACTAATGTGAAAATGGAGACGTGTCTATTGGTGCCCGGCAGCAAAGATCTCTTTAGGGAAATGTGTTTTAATCTGGGGATCAAAAATTGCAATAACTGCATCAAGTTTCTACGTTAGCCAACGCAGAATGCAAACACGGAGTTTAATTTTATTAAAATAACTCATGGTATGTCTTAAATGATACCATGAGTTACACAAAGGTTCGAGTTCAGCAAGACATAAAGAATAAGCGTGGAATGACTGGTATATAAAATTACTAAATTCTAACAGAAGCAATGCATGTAAACTGAAACTAATAAATACCATCAAGATAGAATTATCGTTATGTAGCTTCGCCAGAAAATCGATATTTCTCTTCTCTAAAGCTTATTAGAAAGAATGAGCTTTAGAGAGCCCCTGTTCGGGAAAAATCTGGTTTCAGTGTCAGTAATTGATAAACGTGAATATTGATTTAAATTTTTCTATCTAAACATAAACTAGATTTTCTTTAAAAAAATTGGCTACTGGATAATTTATAGAGAACATGAAAGAGATGATTTGTATATATGAAGAATGTATTTTCAAATAATCATATATTATTATTATTATTTACGGTTCTTTTGTGAGATCGCATCTGATACCCACGCTACTCAACAATCTACCAAGAAATTTAAAACACATAGATAACTATAGAATATTAAAACACGAACTCTGTAAAATATACCAACAAATTTAATATACCATTAACACTGATATACATATCACAAATCACCAGCATCCAATGCCTACATCCCATTCATAAACAGTAACAACAACATAAATAGTGAAGCTAATCCCACTCTCTTCATAAAAGCTAACCCAAGCTTCGAAGTATGTAGGATTAATCCGCCTCATTCATCTACGCGCAATCCTCATAATCAAAGACTGCAGATTATGTAACAAAACAGTCAGTAAGGTATATAACAATAATGAAGATACTGATAACATTATTCAGACAAGTTCTGAAAAGCATCGAGGAAGAAGCCACCCAAAGAAACAAGTAAAAATTATAAACAATTTAATAAAAAATGAATCATTGTAAATATGGATGTGAAAAAGATGTAAAACATATTGTTAATATCATTATTTATGCAATTTAAATAAGCTATTTTCCTACCATTAACATTACTGACAGGATTGGTGAAGCACTAGTGCATTTCATATTCCCCTTTATCTGTAATGAGAGTTGTTTGGGAATGGGAGGTTTGTGAGCAGTTAAGATCGCCCTCTGAGGGCAGTTATGTTAGCTATGATCATTTGAGAGAAGAATAGCCTTCGGTCTTTTGTGTTTGTAGTAATCAGTCTCATTGTAATTGACAGCTTGTACGATTAGTGGGTTTGAATGTGAACTTGACTTCACGAAGAATTTTTCTGCAAAATCACGAAGAAGGGAGGAGATGTATGGAATGCCGGTTTCTCGGAGAATCTGTGAATTTCTGATGAACCACGGTGCATCCAGGATCATCCTAAGGCATTTGTTTTGGATTCTCTGTAATTTCGAAATGTTTGATCTTGAAGTGTGACTCCATGCTGGTGAGGCGCAGGTAATGACTGGCCGTATTACCATCCGGTAAAGAAGCAATTTATTATGCAGGTTCAAGCTCTTGCGGTTGATCAATGGGTAGAGCTGTGCTATTACTTTGGAAGATTTGGAGCCAATGAGATTGATGTGCTTGTTAAAGAGGAATTTCTTATCCATTAATACCCCAAGATATTTGGTCTCTGATTGCCATGGGATCTTATGACCAGAGAGCAGGATGTATTCTTTATCGCAGACCTTTCTTCTTGAAAACAGCATGGCTGAGCTTTTGAGGAGGGGTTCACTTGAATCCTCTAGTTGGTGAACCAGTTTGCTAGCTCACTGATACTTCCTTGGAATCTAGTGATTGCTAGGCGAGGGCTGAGCGATCTAGCTAGAATAGCGGTGTCGTCGGCATAAAAGGCCGTAGTAGTTGTTCTTGAATTGAGAGGAATATCTTCCATGTAAGTTGTGAAAAGTATTAGGGCCAGAAGAGAACCCTGAGGTACTCCCGCCAGGATTTTGCGCCTTGATGACACAATTCCGATGAGTTTTACTTGCATGTACAGTATTCCTAGCATTCTGTACTGAATATATGTATGTAATTTATCTGAGACATTATCATATTATTATTATTATTATCCATAATACAAAATTTCGTGCAAGTTTCATTGTTAATATTAGAAGAACACGTGTTGTAAATATAGATGCAAAAAGCATTATTATCAAAATTTTAATTCAAATGCAACGTAAAAAAATCACATATGCAGCACTATGTGCTGAATTTTGTAAAAATTACAAGTTGGAATGTCACTAAAGATGATTATTGTAATTATGTAAACATTTTAGAAATCAACATACTTACTCTAAAAATATTTCATTACTATAAAAAAAGATCATTTTTATCTATTGTAAATATAGCATTGTAAATACATTAGTGAAATTGCAAAAAATACAGCATTATTATTATTATTAACATATGTTTATATATTTGTACTTAATCTGAATTATATATTTGTAAATACTCTATATATGTATATATGAATGACAATAAACTTATTCTATTCTAAAAATTATTATTATTATTATTGATGTATATAATCTACATATGCATACGAATCTCTTCGAAGATAATTCCATAGCAAAAATGAATAATTGTAATATCGACATAAACGAATGGGATGTTTTGGCTCTGGATTGGTGAAGTGGTGAAGAAAGGCAATGGGCAGTGTGTATGGGATCTCAGAATTTCGAAATTGCGAAACTGAGAAGAAACGAATAAGAAAAGAGCATCACATTGCATGGGGAAATGCTCCTCCATGAGTGCTTCGTGTAAATATGTATTAATATTGTAAAAGGTCATTCGTTGAAACTTTCATACAAGTTCGCAAATGATAATGATGACTACGATGTTTAAGTGACATAATCTGACCTGATCAGTTATGGATGTGGTTTAATAAAGTTAGACACACGTAGAATTCTGACAAAGTTTCTATGGAAGTTTGTAATACAGACCTTGAGGTCAATATGTTTACAATTGGAGTTGCTAAACGGCAAAGTTGAATAAACACGAGACCTCCACATACTAAAATGCGAAGAACCGGCCGTCGCTTTCCTACCAATATCCAATTCCCTGCCAATATCCAATTAATGAGGATTTGCTAGCAATTTGAGAATTAGCCGACCAAACTATATGATAGACCAGCTTAACTCACTATCAAGCGTTATGGTACAACAAGAACCGATATCATGCCGACTTGAGTGATACTTGATTCAACAAGTCCCCGTTTTTTTTTTTTGTTTTTTTTTCGTGAGGAAACCAGAAGTAAGAACAGGGAACAGCCAGTTGCTCTTACGAAATCAGTCTCAACGGAAAAGTGGAACTAGCCTACGAATTAGAGAAGAAACGGTAGCTACGCTACTCGGCGTGAAATAGGAAGACAAACTTTTTGAAAGCAGCCAATTTCATGTAACTTCAGAACTTTATGATGGACCCAAAAAGTTAAACGGTACGTCCTGGAAAAAAGAAGAAATAGAAAGGTTATTGCAATAAGACAGAATGTGTACCCTGAGGGATTAGAGAAAATACATGAAAGCCAAGCTGGATATAAAAATAGCTGAACAAAAGTCAGGAAGACTAATAAAAATATAGAAGATAAATAAATTTTAAGTGATGATGGAAAAATATTCCACTACTGAAAAATAGGTTAGAAATCGAGGAAAAGGTATCAGAGAAATAATAAAGCGATATAGAAATTGATAAATATATTTTGGAAATCTGGAAATAATTACTATGAAAGACTGTTAATCGAAAAGCAGTGACAAAGGAGTAGTAATACTAGTAGTACTACGTAGTAATTAAGAACAGTGCAATCATAAGTACATATCAACACTCAACTAAAAAAAAACTATCAGAAACCTGAACTATGGAAAGGCAGAGGAAACGGATAATATTCGATTATCAGTGTAGAAATATGGTGCTGTATATATATTTTAAAGCGGCTACACCTCCCAGTTCAGGTCTCAGCAAAAGTTTGAATTCATTTCATTTCCAATCTGTAATAAGAAAAAATAAATACTGATCGTGAAAATTACAGAGGAATTTTCCACCTGCGTGTTCTGCATAAGATTGTACATCGGATTTCAGAAAAAAAGAATTGTGCAAACGAAACCATCTGAAGAACAAGTTGGATTCAGGCCAAATAGATATTGTCAAAATCATATTTTTACTTTACGAGTATGGAAAAATCATCAAGAAAATATCAGAATGTAAAAAGGATCTGTATTTAAGCTTTTTGAGATCTAGAAATGGCACGTTAGTACCAGAAAAGAATCTTATAATTATGTGGGAAGAATAGGATATCACACATAACAGTATATATAGTCTATACATAAATTTGTAAACGATCAGCTAGATCGGTAGGAGATATATTTAGTGTAAAGCTGGTGTAAGACAAAGTTTCTCACAGTGTGAAGCGAAGTTGCATTAAACTGAGTTATGAGAATCGAGGATTAAACTGGGATCTTTCTTTATGCAGATATGTCATACTCCTAAATATATGCAATACAAGTGTTTATGACTCTTTAAATAACCTGAATTAATCTGGTAAAAATCATCAATAAAAAGATAAATTACGAAACTGGGAAAGGGCATAGAAAATATTATCTGTATTCTCAAACGAGAACCTACAAAGATAATTTTTTTTGCTATTTAGGCATACTTTTATTAAAGATCAAAAACTAAATCCTAGAAATAGATAACAGAATGAGAAAAGGGCATGATGAGGATTTATTTTAACACATTTATAAGGATAAAGAGAAATTAGTCAAACCATTAGACCAACTGTTCACAGATTTCGAACCAATGTTAACGTATAAATCTGAGACTTGAGTTAGTAATAAAACTGTTGTTCAAAAACCAGAAATCACCGGTTAATCACAGAATAATATTAGAAATGAAGACTTTATATTCAAGAAAACAAGATTAAAAAATGTGTGAATAGAGCTAGTCTAAGATGGAGAGGAAAATTTAACAAAACAGATATTTAATGTTCAATATATTTAATGTTCGATGTTCAATACAGATATTTAATATTTAATAAGCACAATAATTGAAAGGCTTTTCTCATTTGAATGAAGGTAAAAACACTCCAAGATGAGACCTCGTTTAAGTTATTCTAGCCGATCTTTACAAATAAAACGTGTTGCGTAAAGTCACGGAAATGCCACGTTTTACAGTAGCCGAATGGAAACGTACGTGTATAATTTGTTGAATTAGTCCTGATCCCTCGAGACATCGGTGCATGTCTCATGCGTGTGTTCTCCGAACGACTCATCAAAGTAACTACGGAAACCGCAGTAGGAAACCATTACTGCCGTTATTCTTAGTGCTGAACTAAACAGAACAAACAATAACAATGGATAGTTTTAAAGAAAAATACGGAACAATTTGTAATTGTCTCCATTCCATTCCATTTTCCGGTTTTCTAATACAATCTTTCAATTAAATAGTAATTAATTCTACCCCTATAAACTTCGGATAGCCGGAGAAAGGGCAGGAAAGCGACACAGCTGACCTCTTTATGAAAGGAAATTTTGTATTCGTAACGCGGCATCACGTTCGACATAAACTAGAAACTGTTTCCTGAGCAACTAAAAATCGCTGTTTTCATTTCCTGTTTACAGTTCACGGCCTCCTGACTTCGTCCAACATCTTCGTAATCCTAGTCGTTTTTTCTCTCTCTCCTTTATGTAAATCATGTATGTTACCAATGAAATTGAATGAGAACTGAAGAAGCTGTTGAAATTCTCCAGTCTAGTCTGTAGGCGGTACTCGACATTTGAACTTTGCTTAGTAACGAGAGCAGTGCAACCCGTCGCCTCCTCCGCATAAAAGACGGCTCATATGAAATGCAAAGTAGTGAGCTCGAAAATGCTGTTCTCATCTGCAGATATTTTATATGAGCTTTACCTTCAGTGTGACACACGTTGCCATTGATCTCTCAAGCAATCAGTCTAGTGAGTCAATCAGAGCGACCGAAAATTTGATTTTTCTATGAGAGTTTACATTCAAAAATGAAGCCAAAACATCAAATTTTATGGCACGGAGTTAGCTATGTGAATTACGAAATTAACCAATTTATAATTTCAAGCAATATAATAGATACGAGGAAGGGCAATCACGTTTGTGTTCCATCCCATCCTTCTTGCTTGTTAGGCTCAGTGGCCTGTCATGGCCAAGTAACTAGAATTATTTTAAACCTAATTAATGCTCTGGTAGGGCGGTTAATCCTATCCGCGTATTATGATCTTCGATTGCATGCATTCTTCTGGCCATTTTGCCTGTTCTCCTTCCTGTTTTAACCTTATGCGTAGACCATACAAGTTTTCGAATCCGGATTCGAAATAAGGCGGTTAATCCTTATTCCCGTATTATCCTATGCCTGTAAATTGTGTGTGCTCTTATATCGGATTTACTGTTTTGCAGACGAAAACCTCTAATTTCCTGGTGGGAAAATCCTGCCGCGTCCATATGAGACTGGCTAACATACTTTCATTTGAAAAGCTATTATAAAGGTCCTTAGCGTAGACTGGATTGAAACCGAGGTGTTTCCACTCAAAGGGTATCTTAGAAACCCAGCTATGGAGACTTCCCTCATGCTTATTAAATATATAAATATTTTTCAATGATTGAAATTACGTCAAAGGAGACTAAATGTAGAATACTGTCAGGCAAGTTTCTATAAAAAAAAAAATCAGCTAACGCCTTTTTATTCCCGTATACGGGGAGTAGGCGAGGCCATTTAGCCCTATCTAACTTTTGGAGACTGAGTGGGCAGTTCAATCTCCACTGGTACCAATCAGAGATAGATGGCCCAAGGCTATCACTAATTAAGCGGTACTCAGTGAAGAGAGACGGCTCAAATGTGCCGCCATCTCGTGGTCTCTAACCCTAACACAATATATTTAATGTCTGAAATAATGTGGGTTCTACGGTCGATTTTCTTGAGTTTACAGGACGAAAAACCCGAGTTTCCGGGAGGAAAAACCTGCTTGCCCGTGCCAGAGATCGACTAACTCGGGAACCGGTCGAAAAAAGGCTTAGAAAAATTTCCTCTAGTTGCGGACTAGACTCGAATCCAAGTCTTCCTTCGTGCGGCCAAGCGCCGTGGTTGGCAAACGCCACATCCACTGAGCTACACAGGCTCTATGTACTGTGAAAACAAAGTTTTAACGATTAAAAATTTTCTACCTCCTTTCGAGGAGGCGCAGTAGCTCATCTTCGGTTGAAAAGCTGTTAGAAAGTTCCTTCTAGATTATGTGTACGCATTTGTAGTTTACACAATGACTGCGTTTAAGTATCCATTTTAAACAAATGGTATTGTAACTAATCATCACATGATGGATGAATGTGACCTCAAGAAGAAGAATTGTGAGATCTAATTTTAATGCATTTATTGAAAATTGTTCTTTTTTTTCTAAATACCCTAACGGATCAGTCTGAAACTAACTCGTTTGATCAGAATTGTTAAACGCATTTCTGATGAAAGATTTCTGTAAAAAAAGTATACATATCAGAAAGTACTCTTTTTAAATGTTTCTTGTTTTATTCAAACGGTTGGATTATTATTATTATTATTATTATTATTATTATTAATATTATTATTATTATTATTATGCGAATTTCTCAATCATAGATTTCGTAGCTTCCCAACACAGCAAACAAACCAATAAATAATA
Organism: Typopeltis vanoorti; assembly: GCF_054136105.1. Taxonomy (NCBI): domain Eukaryota; kingdom Metazoa; phylum Arthropoda; class Arachnida; order Uropygi; family Thelyphonidae; genus Typopeltis; species Typopeltis vanoorti. Next base: position 8,926,558 of record NC_143569.1, read on the forward strand.
ACCAACTGGTGTCATCCTCAGATAAGCTTACAAATAAGCTTCGAGGATGAAAGCAAAGAAATACATCTCATCCAAGACAAAAAAAAAAGTATGTATCATATGTAACCAAATGCATGTAAAGTATGTATCACATGAAAACCAATGTATGTAATGTATGTTGTATGTAATGTAGTATCTTATGTAAACAAATATAAGTAATGTTGTATCATATTTAATAAAATGTATGTAACAACTGTAACAAATGTATGTAATGTAATAAAAAATGCAAAAAAATTATTATTATTATTATTATTATTATTATTATTATTATTATTATTATTATTATTATTATTATTATTAATAACTTAAAAAGTCACCCAGTAACACACATTTTCAAACCTTATACAAAAACACAATAAATAAACAAACAACAAAAATTCGTAGGGCAAAAAGACGCTACTACTTCCAAAAATTCATGGAATATAACGACAACATTAAGCAAACATGGGCTACACTCAACGAATTAGTAAACCGAAAAAAGAAAACTTCAGCACAAGATTTTATTGCAAAAAGCTTCGGTCAGGACACAAACCAAGAGGAACTAGCAGACTCATTCAACCATGCTTTCACAAACAATATCACACAACTCAAAAAAGACAAACTACCAACGATCAACAAAAAACTACCGGCACAAAGTCAACAACAAACGATGTATTTCCCACCCATAACAAAACAGGAACTTAAAGAAGCACTCCTAAAACTAAAAAAGACCACTCCAGGAATAGACAAAATAAGACTCACAGACCTTATAACACACTTTGAACAAATAAATCCAATACTTTTGAAACTCGTGAACATAATATTCGACACAGGCATTATTCCACAACAACTTAAAACTGCAGTAATTACGCCAATATACAAACACGGCAAAAGAAACGATACTCAGAACTACAGACCAATAGCTGCACTACCAGTCATCTCAAAAATTCTTGAAAAAATAACACACACCAGACTATAGAACTATTTACAGAAGTACAGCATCATCTCACAAAACCAATATGGCTTTCAGAAAACAAAAAGCATCATTACTTTATTAGAAGATATCGCCGACACAATAAACAAAGCTCTCGACAAAAACAAGTACGCACTCCTTATACTGCTGGACCTAACCAAACACTTGAACATGACATACTACTCACCAAACTATACTCAATAGGTATAAGAGGAACACTGCATACATGGTTCAAGAACTACCTCTCAAATAGAACACAAGTAACAAAAATAGGTACATGTCACGGTCGGAGTATACAAGTAAAACACGGTGTACCTCAAGGTGCCATATTATCACCCACTCTATTCAACATATACATTAACAATGTTCATAACATATCCATAAGAAGTCAAATATTTCAATACACAGACGACACGGCACTACTAGCAATCCACACAGACATTAACACAGTTCTCTGCAAAGCACAACAAGACCTAAGCGAAATCACAACATACTTCCACCAAAACGCAATTCTAATCAACGGCACCAAAACACAGATGTTGATAATACACAACCCAAGAATCATACGCCCTGCATCACTATCGATACATTGTCACACATACCGCTGCATTAACAACAAAAATACCTGCCAATGTTCCGAAATCAAACCTGTAACACACGCAAAATACCTCGGTCTCTGTATAGATTCCCACCTTAAATGGACAAAACATAGAATACCTACACACCAAACTCCGGATCATTGCAGCAAAACTCTTCCAAGTTAAAGACATTATTCCACCCAAAATAAAAAAAAAACTCCTATATCAGTGTATCTGCGAATCCCTACTCAGATACGGAATAACAGTCTATGCAAATCCATCAAACAGCCATCTAACAAAATTAGAAACACTACACAGGAAAATCGTGTCAACAGTGATCTGGACACCTTACACGCAATAACCAATATCCGACAAGCACATGGCGATACACAGAATTCTGAGCATTAAAAACCTGAAACACTACGTGACATTAACAAGGAATTACTTCAACATCACCTATCGAAACAACAGAGACACATATCGTATAACACGACCTACAACAACTCTCTACATCCCCACACCCTTCAACAACACACACGGTTCTTTTGTGAGATCACATCAGATACCCACGCAACTCAACAACCTACCAAGAAAGTTAAAACACGTAGATAACTACAGAACATTAAAAAACGAACTCTGGAAAATATACCAACAAAGTTAAGAAACCATTAACACTAATATACACATCAGAAATCACTAGCATCCAATGCCTACATTCCATACATAAACAGTAGCTACAACACAAATAGTGAAGGCTAAATCCTACTCTCTTCATAAAAGCTAACCCAAGCTTCGAAGTAGGTGGGATTAACTTGCCTCACTCATCTACAAATAATCTTTATAAGCAAATACGGAAATCTGTATGTATAATCATTCTTTCTCAAACTTAAAAAAAAAAAAAAAATCTGCATATTGTACTGAATCTTTGTAATGTACAGAAAATATGTCTCATGTATATGTACGTAAATACTATGTATGATAAATCTTCTCAGTGTGAAAAAAAATACTATTATTATTATTATTATTATTACTAACATCATTATATTAGTCATTCATTATACAGAAAATTCTGTACAATCTTCATTGTTAATATTCGAAGAACATGTGTTGTAAATACATAATATAGAGGCAAAAATTGAAATTTTTAATTGAAATCCAATGTAGAAAATTAATCATATATGCAGCACTTAGTGCTGAATTTTGTAAACATTATAAGTTAGAATGTAAGTCAAGATGATCATTGTATATGTGTAAATATTTTAGAAATCAATAAAACTATATAATATAAATTTTAAAAAAAATTATTAATTAAAAAAAATTATTATTATTATTATTATTATTATTATTATGTGTTGTTAATTTTGAAATATAAATGTAATAGATAAAATGTAGAAAAAAAAACTAGTATATATATTTATACAAATTTAATCCATAACCTATATTGTCAAAATGAAAGAGATTACTCTTAGCATATGATATTAATCATTGTAAATATGCACGTGAAAAATGTAAAATACAGTGTTATTATTAATAAAAAAATATTATTAATATTATTTTCAATTTAAAAAATAGTTTTGTGAAAAAGTGAAATTATCCATTCAGCATTCCCTGCTGATACCAAAAAAGAAACTATGAATATAATTTGAGAATTAATTGAACTGCAGATGAAAAATGTAAATAACAAAATGTAATTGTAAATATGTAAGAAAAATGGAAAATGCATTGTTAGTTATTATTATTTATGTATTTAAATAAGATATTCACTTAGCATTATGTATTGAATATTTGTAGTGAACAAAATGTAATAGTAATACTTCAATTGTATATTTTTAAATATTTTGTATATATGAAGAGTGTAATAAACTTTGCCAAAAAATATTATTATATGTTACTTTGTGTCATATTCGAGCAGATGATAAAAGTTAACATGTTTCTACTGAATGCTGTAAGTTTCCGTTTATATACTGAAAACAAACTACACCCATATCATGAATGGGATATGAGTTGGATATCCGTAAACCTTACTCTTGACATCAATCTTCGTATTTTAATTCACGTTAGGTCTCTCATACCGAGTATAAAGTACTCAGTAATCTAATAAGCTATAAATTAAATACATTTTAGATAAAAAAAAATATTTTTATTTTTAGACAGCAGTCACTAGTACATCTGCAGCGGCTGGTCTGAGAATAACGCCTAAATACAAAATTAATAACGGAAGAACTCACGTAAAAAGATTATTTAATAGTATAATTTTCGCCTGTGTGTGTCACAGGCATTTTCAGTACATTCTAAGCTCAAATTAAACAATAACTATCAATTCCAAAAAGCGCCACCTAAGTAGCTAGTGTAAGATAACTGAAAAGGTCAAAAAATTTCCTAACAAAAAAAATAATAAATAAATAAATAATCTTTTTACGTGAATTTTTCCGTTATTAATTTTGTATTTATATGTTTGCTCACGGTATTCCATTATTAAAACTTAGAATAACGCGTATCGCTCCAGTTGAAGTAATAATTTGGATCTTTTGATTCGTATTGTAGATTTGGTAAATATTCTTGATGTCTGCTTAAAGCAGTACATGAATACCTAAGCGGATTAAAATATCCCGAAAAGAAGCTGAGAAGATTTTTTTTTAAAAAAATAAATTTCAACCACATACAAATTACGCTGAGTTAAATTCCTCCAAACCCATTATTATTTTTGTGGCGGTCATCTTGAATGATGAAAGCATCTCAATGATCCTTTTTTGTTATTCAATACATCTCTTGAAGGCTTCTTTGGAACTGGATTTCACTCACGTGGGCTATTCATTTGCATATCATCGTCTTCAAAATGGCAACTCCAGAATATGTTTCGTCTGCGATAGAATTCGCAGGGAAGCAAATTTAAGGAGTAGGACGGATAAGAACTACAGGAGTGATGTGCTCATTTAAAAATTCCTGAATCTCGTGGCATTGTTGTGGTACAGAACCAAGAAACGAAGTGCCAGAAAATCCTTTGGAGGCCATTTACGAAATAACTCAAAGACAATGGAAACTGATCCTGTAGCAATATGATTTAAGGTCCTTGAACTCACTGAGGGCTAACAGCATGTCTGCCTTGACATTTAACCATTCTGGTTGGACAAGTGGATATCGTTTTCGCTTTTCGACAAACTGAGCATGAGTTCTAAAAACGTGGCATGGATGTTTGTAAATGTATTGAGAAGTAAATGATTTTCTTCGTCCGGCGTGAGGCCACTATGGGATTTATGAAGATATGCGTATTAGAGACCTAAAGTGACTTAGAAATACGAAGATTGATGTCAGGAGTAAGGTTTACGGATATCCAACTCATATCCCATTCATGATATGGATGTAGTTTGTTTTCAGTGTATCGTGAGTGGGACTCGCATTAAAAATGATTTCCAATGCTTCACTTTCGGATCACTCCGATATCTTGGGCCGACTCAGTGCTATTTCTCTGAATGTTTGATTTAAATTTCAGACATTTCTATAAAGATACTGAGTTAGTAGGATCTTAATGAACAGATGTTGCGTCTTCACTACATCTATTTCACAATGCAACAGAGTTATAGATATGCTTGCGCTTCAGAGCTATACAAATCCTCTGCCTTTCTTTCCGGCAGGTGTGAGGAGATATCACTATCCTGCACAAAACATCTATATTCATTGTGCTGCGATGGCAGTGCTGCTATGCGCCACTACAACTACGGACTAAATTATCATGCAATTTTGTCTTTAATGATTCTGGGAAGCAGACGAATGATGGAACTAAATCTCTAAAAGAAGTCCACAAAAGTTACACAGAAATGGTAATGCTGGGATGTTTGTCTTCGCTACACACAAGTTCATGTTCTCGATGAAAGAGGGAGGGCCGTTTATTTCGATTTTAATGTTCCTTAACTTTGCGTGCCCTCGTCGATAAATCAAAATTCTTGGGGAGCGTTGGATTTAATGCATCAATGACACTTCCTTAGCTCTGTTTACACCTTTCGAAACAAATCGTAAATCGATCTCACACACAACTGTAAGGCCCAGCATTTCACTTCCTTTAAATTTAATCGATCTCGAACGGCTGTTGGGGAAACGAAGGCAATCGATCGTTTTCGCGTTCCAGGAAGAAAGTCAACCGAGTGCGTCCAATGCGACGCACATTTCATCAAGCAAGAGAGATTTTGTCGTTCCGTAGACCTGCCTACGTGACCTCTATGCGACAGACAAGGATATCTTTTATGTCTGGTCCCGTTTGTCTCCTCTCATATTGGGCGCAGTGCATTAGACTAAGTAGGGAATTTCGATCAAGCTATTCACGTGTAACGGAGGTGAGCAAGCAGACTGAATATTCACAGCAGTAAGAGAAAGAAATTAGGAAGAAAGAAATCCGTCGTTGCTCCGCTGAACTCGGCCCCAAGTGCTGAATCATTTTCATAATATTGGGTTTAAAGCGAAAGCGTGCTAATACTACGCACTGAAGTTAAGCCGCAACCAATTACGTGGTGGTAGATGAATTAATTAGCTCATTTATTTCTTAATACAATTCTCAAAATGTCGTAAAATTAAAAAAAAAATTCCAGTGTTTGTCTAAGAGTGTTACACAATTTTTTCTGCTAAAGATGTTCACCATTCTTCTGCACTTATCTTATTTAAATAGAATATGCTTTCCTGTCTTTAGACTTGGAATGCATTTTTGATGACAGTTATTATTTACTATAATGAGCCAGTTAACGCTATAAGCGAACGTTTTTTATCTGTTAAGGCTGTCTACAGCTGATTTGTTTATGCTTTGTTTGTTTATGTTTTACGGGAAGAGAGAAATCCTTTCAATCTCACTATAAGATCAGCTAATTTTATCGGCCTACAAAGGTTTCTATGATTCTATCCTAAATCGCACTGAAGTCCTTTCATTTGAAAAGAGCTGTCGTCTTACTCAATTTTTTGATTGTTAAAATGCACAGAGGAAAAAAATTCATCTATCTCTTCTTCATTATCAAGTGGGATTCCTTTGTCCTCTCGTGGCATATTGAGAACTTTCACTCAAAAATTTGATTCAGAGTGTTCAAGATAAATCTTTTAAACTGTGCTCTGAGTTTATGGCAGATTTGAAGAGATTGCAATATGGCAATGTAGAGAGACTTTATTTCGGATACCGTACGTTACTATTACTCGAAATTACAAATGCGCACGCACACACACACACACACACACACACACACACACACACACACACACACACACACCACTGTAAAATCAACATTTCCTTCATGTAATATTCAAAATTACTGAAAGAATAAAACTAATGCAAAGTCGTCGTGAATATTTAAAAATTAATACGTATAAACAGAAGTGTAAAATTTCTTATTTAATTGTCTAAAGTGCACTGACACTCTTTCGTGAGGTGAAGTAAAATAGAAATTCGATCGATATTATTATTCCTAAGAGAAGAAACAAACGGTTCGAAGGTGCCGCCCTGATCGATTGATGCATAAAGACCACTAACAGTAGTGCTACAAATTAAAGCGCGGAGTTTGTCAGGTCAAATCGCTTGCTTCGATATAATCAGAATGTTAAACACACAGCAGTTATTAATTTTGCCGCGCTTAGTTCTCTTCCGTGCCTGAAAGTAAAAACTCCTGACAGCATTGCGTTCATCATACAAGCGATTTATTTGTAATTCCTGGAAGAAGCATCGGGAGAAATACGTGGATTTAGCTATAAACGAAGACTATCGTAGAGAACTTTTTGCATCGGAACATTCGTGACAGTGGCTGGGGAGAATTGGCAAGAGGAGTCAATAGCCTTAACTTTCAGGAGCACGTACAATTCGTGCTCAGGATGTGCAGGCTATTGACCTGGATCTTGGATTATTTCTGGATTATCCCTGAAAAATCTCAGAAACCTTTTCTTTGTGTCTATATTTCCTTACATATTACTGAAAATTACAAAAAAAAAGTGCCTCTTTGTTCTACTCTTCGGGATGCTACAGTACGTTAAACATTGACTCAAGACTACCCACTCATTATTCAGAATTTGCTTACTTAAGTTTAAACGATTGACCACAAAAAGAAAAGTTCGACTTAGCGGGAAGCATCTTATATTCTTACTTTATATACTGCGAATAAACGATCACTCAGTCACTGATACCTCTTGAAGAAAATACAGAAGCAGATTCTAAATTAAAGTGTTATAACTTAAGTTATAGTGTTATAAGTTATAGTGGATTCGATCAGCAAGAACTCTTAAAATGCATCTCACATTCCAACCAGTAGAGTACGGCTGATATGGAGAAAGATGGCACTTTATTTCCATTCGAGACTCCATAAATTTCATGTTCTGTCTTAATCTCACTTTCCTAGCGAAACTCAGGCATTCATTTGTCTTTACAATAAGCACTACCGTATTTTCATTATCCTTTCTTTGATCTACGTAACCCAACCAACGAGGAATGAAACACCAGCATTTCTTTATCGATCATTCAACAGCGTAGTCATCTGTTAAACCACATGATTTTTCTCGTACCGTGAGGAACTTTAATCTATAGTTGCGTAAACTTTGTGTAATTAGCTAAGCTTAACTACACGTTTCCTCATATCCATATATTTGTTATCAGGAACGAGATCTCTGATAGAAGAAAGCATGTTACTCGATTCTCAAATACTGTGGATTCAGATATTTATTTAACGCATTCATTTTGAGGTTACATTAATGTTTGAAAGTGTATTGCTGTTTTAAAAAATTCAAATACAGTTCCATTATAGGATGCTCATGAGATGAAGTTTAATCTGCTTTATTTAGGAATTATGATTTAGTTCTCATCCAAATGAATACAATCCCATTCGATACATTCCACTTTGGCATTAGAAACTTTTCTATAACGTAACTCAGTAAAAAGTATGTGAAACAGTTTTTTGAGCTCATTTGTGAGATTCTCTCTCTCTCTCTCTCTCAGCAACCATCTTGACTTCTGTCTTTGCTGAAAACCGTGCGTGAGTCGTTTTTTTTTAGGTACAGTCTGTAACGATGTCTCTTCTTTCCAACAGACTTATCGTGCTTGACAGATTTCAATTTGGCTTCGAAGGGACCATTTTTAAAGCGGGGAAACAAAATATTTCTACGGTTCCAATGCTTACAACAAAAACGGCAGTCGTAGTGATAATGAGTAACGTCACACAACAGGAATGCGACTGTGAAACGCACATCTTTTATGATTTTAGAAGAATAATTTCCGTATTGGATAATATTAAGTAAAAAAGAAAACTTTGTGAAGAATGGATGACACTCTGCATACTCGTTAACAAGAAATGCCCAAATCATCGTTTTGGCTCACCGTGCACTACCTCTCGACGTTCACATATCCTAAATGTTTCAAAAGAGGGGGAGGGGGGTGTATAATTACAAATACTCACACTCAAGGAATGCTAATAGCGGTTATCTTGTAACAAGATTTTTTAAAGATAAAACAGCGAGAAAATAAACATATTTTTAACATGAAAAAGGGTTCCAACTTGGAGTTTAAGTTAATTGATGATTTTACTAAACCATACAAGGCTACGAACATTTTGCTTATTGGAGGCCATGAGGAAGTGACTTGAGAGATGAAACTCTCTGGTCTCTAGAGCTGAGTTGCCAAATTTTCAAAGTTTAGCACCTTTCTTAATGCGCAAAATGTTCGTTTAGATCTACATTCTTAAGTGGTGTAATAGCGAGCGCGCACACACACTCCATGCATTATGCTTATGTTTAGCTGTAGGAAGATGTTCCTTCATTCAAACGACTGTTTACAGTAAAACTGTTGCACACTAAATTGTTGTTATGATGATTAACTAACGGACAACATTATGACCACGTAAGTGTTCGTGTTATTGAGATGAACTACTTATCTGTTCCCTCTTATAGTTATGGCATTCTTACTTATTATTTTGTTCTGTCAAGAAACAACGATCGTTTATCAGAAAAGTATTATTGTTTAATACTGACTAAGCCGGGTTAATGGAATTTTTAACACCCTTTTTAGTGCTTACCATTTTGATTTTATTATTAACTAGGGAGTTCTCCTTCCCCTGACGCCTACGGCGCTCCCCCCCCCCCCCCGAGTTCCGGACTGGTAGGCCGGTTCTCCTTGAATTCTGATGACTCGATTTTTGAAGACTCGAAAGGGGATACTCCCCCTTTCCCCCTGAGTTCCGGACTGGTAGGCCGGTTCACTTTGAATTCTGATGACTCGAATTTTGAAGAATCGACACTCAGGGTAGCCCCTGAGTTTCAAAAAGTTTCAAATCACTTGACAAAAACGTGACACAAAAAACGTTACAAAAAAAAAAGTCTTAACATTTTATATTATAGAGTAGATATCATTAATTTTATTTCAACAACTGGTATGAACTCCGATTAACAACTGTTTGCTATTATGAACGCTCAAAATTGGGATCCAGGGGATGGAAATAAACATTTTGCTTGTTTATTTTTTCTGTGTCCGCGCGGTTAGCCTAGAGGCTATGCTCTTCGCAAAAACCCCAGATAAACTGGGGAGAAAAACCCTGCTGTCCACGCCCCTTAGTCACCTTATCCTCCAAGAGCGGCTAACTTGGCTATGTTTGAGAATGGTCCTTAAGCTCCTCGCGTTGGCGACGGGAATCGAACCCAGGACATTACTTTCCCAGGCAAATGGAAAGTAGTGTCCTGGGTTCGATTCCCGTCGCCGACGTGAGGAGCTTAAGGGTCTTTCTCAAAAGCCAAGTTGAGCCACTCTTGGGTGTGGACAGCAGGGTTTTTCCCCCAATTTATCTGGGCTTTTTCCTCCCCCAAGCAGGCAAACCGGTTCCGTGAACACACGCAGCTATAGCCATAGAATACACCGGGAGTCATAGGGCTAGTCACCTTATCCTCCGGACGGGTACGACTTATACGGGCTTAAGACAGCTCTGTAACAGGCCAGCAAGCGTGATTTATCACTCTACAGAACCTTTTCCAATCATCTACGGTCCAGGAAAGACATTAGTCCAAACGTTGTCTAGCTTTGAAGGGGGGGGGGAGGTTGTTCGCAGCAAGCGGCTCTGCTGTGGTATCCTAAGGCATGCAACTCTCTGAGGACAGTTCTAGTGCCGACAGATGTCCATGCAACATTTTACAGGTTGACTTCGAGGTCCGCCTGATGACATGCGGGATGGTTGAACATTCTAAGACAGAGGTCGTCGATCTCGGTCAGTGGGTGTCGATAGCCCCCAAGGGCGTTTTCCTGATCAAACTTTCCGTCTACGAATGACAGAAGCAACGGTGGATTTTGGTATACTGAGAAGGTAAACAATGTCACTGATAGAAAGACAACTGATATCACCCCAACTATCTTCCCACGTCGGAAGTCTCTCAGTACAGCTGAACGTGACAATCTTGACATCGAGTACGATGCATAACATGCAGCACAATCCACCTTTTATTATCATACTTGCGCCGACATTCCCTGAATATTTGCATATGGTAGGATTCAAAATTTGCATAGCATAAGGTGCCCAAATACTGTTCTCAACATAGTGTATGTGAATATGTTTACCCGGAGAAAGAATAAGGGATCATATTAAAAATATTAGTGAAATAAAGCTGTATATGAGGAAAATGAACAGAAATTCTGAGGCATTTATTCTGGTGAGAACGAATGATTTAATTCTTAGTCATTAAAAAAAAAAATATATATATATATATATATATTAAGATTTTTTGGCACGGATATTAACTGCTAAATAAAAGTTTAAAAAGTTAATTTAATTAATATAATGCTCTAATTTGACACGAATAGTTCCTGGTCAGAGCGATGCCACACATTTCGTTATAAGTAGTACGTTTTGCTCTGTTAATTTAAGTGATTGAAATTTTTAATAACTGGAAGTGGTTTGGTGGCGATGGTTTCCATCTAAACAATGGTCGATCCATCGAGCTGAGTAAATTAATCGTTAACGTTCTTAAGAGATTTAAACACACACCTAAATGAAATTTATAACGATTGACTTAAGGAAGAGATGTTCGAGTATTTATTAAGAATAATATTAGATGAAATATTAGGATTAACTGAAGGAGCTTAAAGTTCAAGCTCTGATGGTTTAAATTAAATTTCTGTAGAAATTAAGAGCATAAACTTTGATGAGTAGCGCATGACGGTAATTATAATGCATTCAGACGAGATAGAATAGAGAAAGAGGAACGTTAGACATGTCGGGGCTTATTAGCGAATATTTAGAATTTAAGATCAATAATACATCGAATTCCTATTCTGAGAAAGATTTCCAGGAAGTATGGTGGTGGAATAGCGGTGTCTGTACTGTTGAGAGTAGGAACGTGTTATTATCGTAAAGGAGGTAGTAATAAGATTAAGGACCTCTTACCTAAATAGAAAATAATAGTATTGTAAATGTTAGATTTCAATAAGGGAGTAGAACTGAAATGACGAAACAACTGATAATAAACGGAAAGGAACTTTTAGAACAACACGGATAAGTTATCTGCAGTAACAACGACATGACCTTATAGAACGGGATAGGTTCTTGGAATTCCTAATCACAATAGTCTAATCAATAGTCTAATACCGCGTGAATGTAATTTATCATAATTTGGACAAACAGGCTATTCTGTGGATAAAAGAATGAAGGAACATCGGTGTTATATCGAATACATGAAACCTCACTGTCTGGTCTAGCACAACATAGCATTGACACTAAACATAATATCCAGTGGGACAAAGCTTGTCTTCTCCACAGATGCAGGTTTAAATATGAACGCCTTTTCAAAGAAAGTTGCAAAGCCTTTTTACATCGGCCGAATTTGAATCGAAATGACTGTCTCTCTCTCTCCCAAGATAATGACTGTCTCTCATAAGATAACAATCTCCCGAAAGTTTGGGAGATTGTTATCTTATGCAACCATCAATGAAATAGTTTTTAAGAAGTATTTAATAATATTTTATTAATAGTAATTTTCTGGCACGCGGCAACAATTTTAATTGGTAATCCACCGACTCTTCTGTACTTTGTATTCCATTCCTTTAACTATTTGTTCTACACTGATGATGTACTCTTACTTTCAGTACGAAATATTTGATTTTTAATTCATTAACGTTATTACCGTTGGTTTTATACGTGTTAAGTTATTAAGTTTAATTATAATCACAATAGTGTTATTGATAGGCCCTAATAATTACTTAACGCCACCTACGCTAACCCCATCATTTGACTTTGGAAAGCGAGCTAGACTGAAGGAAACATGATAATTAGAAAACGTTAGGAGAGAATTTTAAGAATGTTTTGAGGATATGATAAGATAATTAATGGCTTATAAATTACAGCTCTTTAATGAGGGTAAAACCAAGTTAATGTCTAAGTTTATTCTGAGAAGTAAAATTACTAACAAACCTGGAGTCTACAGGACTGGATAAATGATCAAGTACTATAAGAAATAGGTGTTAAAAAGATAGTACATATAATGTGAAGACTAGCCATAAGTACTTAAGTAAAATCGAACTTAAGACAGCTAGTTAACTATATTGTCTATTAAATATTTTAAAGCAAACTTTCCGTTAATAGTCATCTCTATCTAGAAATGATAAGATTAATTTAATATTGATAATACTGAAATTGAATAGCACAAGTGGATATTGAATTTGTTAAGAAAGCAGTGTCAGATGGATATATAAGTTGAATGAACATCAGAAAACTATTGATGACTACAAAGATTATTTGAATATTTTGTTTGATAGATAATTTATATTGGGGAATCATACTGTTATGATTACTAGTAAAGCTCAGAAATCGTAGTTTTCATTAAAAGAAGCTTCATTTATCTGAGAAAGGAAGTTATGATAAATTTATATAATTATTTACTCAGGTCAGTATTGCATAATGACTCGCATCACTGTTCACGTACCAGCAGAGCCACAGGTATGTGATCCTCCATGGTTCATTTGGTAACGAAAATATTATGTCACCTTCTTCTTTCGGAAATGTGAAGGAGTTAAATATTAAATCTATTTAATGTTTAATGCAGCTTAAATAAAGCTGTGCATATTTAAACAATATTTTTCGTTTTTAGGGAATGAAACTTATTATACACAAAAAGGGTTAAAGGGTAAGAAAAAAAAAAAAGAACATTCATTGAAATTGTCCTTGAGTTCTTCTAGTTCCTAATTTTAGTATTATTGATATTTGACTGAAAAGATCAAAGTTGTTGGCCATCGCCTTTCCTTTGAATATGTATTGTCTATTATTGTATATTATATTGTCTATTAAATATTTGAAACTCTTTGAAACCCTTCTAATCTAGTTAAAATTTACCATGAAGATAATACTAAAATACATAATTTTTGAGGATCTGGTTTAAATGCAGTTTTTTCCTTCCATCTTGTTTTGATTCCTGAATTTCAAGTATTATTAGTAGTCAAGTAGTATTTTCAAGTATTCTCTTTTTCTTTCAGATTAATGTGAAGTATACTACAAAAGAAGGCTTGAGTAAATTTGATACAATAATAATTATAAAAACTTTTTTTTTCCTTTTACAATTTTCGCCTAACTTCTTAATATCTGAGAAAAACAAATGAAACGGTTGATATACTTAGACGATCCTAAATAAGATTTTAGTGGTTAATGTTCTTTATTTTTTGTATGCTTTAAATCACTTGAAAAAAAAAAAAACATCTGTCCAATCTAAGTATCAAATTTTAATTTTTAAAAGAATTTACATTTTTAGCGGTTTATCCTATTTAATTTAATATTAAATTTGGAGAATTTAATAACAAATTAAATATTTACTCCTTTTCTCAGTCACTTTTCACTGCATATTTAATATTCATACATTAATCTGTGCCAATGACAATGGTCGATATTCAAACGAACAGAAGAAATAAAGAACTGCCTTTAAACCACTTCTTAAAGGAATGTATTTGAATACTGTCTCCTTAGTAAATTCAACTATTAATATATTTTCATATATTATAATAAAGTACTCTTTGACTTGAAATTAAAATGTTTGAAATATACTAATCTGTAACGAAAGTATGTCTTATGTTAGAACTGTCGTTCCTTCCTCTCATATCCACTGGAACAGTTCTTTATTTCTACGAAAATAAAAGGTAGAAGAGAGTCGCAATACTACTGAAATATCGCACGCAATTAATACAGTTTTCCTGTAAGAATATGCCCACATTTATTAGCCTATCTTATTACTAAGTTCTCTGCTGAAGAAAGTTTAAACAGAAAACTTAGTAATAAGATGCGCTAATTTCTTCCAAGTGTTTGACTTCAACACAAGGCACTGAACGTTTATGGTGCGAGAGTTCGATTTTTCCCAACCGCCTTATCTGAGATATTTATGCACGTAGTCGTAGCAGTCACAAACAGGAGGTTCCATTCAGTGCTGCCATCTATTAGTATAATATGAAGTAATATTGCATGATGAAGATCTCCTTTGTCAGTGCCAATACAAGATTCCATATATTTTCTGCAGACGTTATTATGTTTTTAGTAGGATCTTCTGAACGGGAGGAAAAGGAAATAACATAAAACTTTCATAGGAAGAAATATAATATGTGCATTTACAAATCCAAAAGCTACATCTCTCCTTCTTCACAGAGAACGGTATGGGCATGAATTCTTGAGAGCATCTTAAATTCGCACATCAAATATTCAAATTGTGAAATTTAAGTCACTGCTTTTTTGAAGAAGGGCATGAAGAACATGAGGGCGCGTGACGTGTAGTTGGGGCTAATAAAATATGAAAATTAAAACGTGAAGCTATTTCACATCGCATGAAAATGAATGAAATATGAGAGCACAGAATCAAAATTCCTATCAGTCTCAAAATTTTGGGGAAGATAACGTCAGATTCAGTTGAAATATTTATTTTCTTTCGATTGCGAAGAGAAAATATCTTTTCTCTTCAGAGTAAATATACAACGAAGTAACTGACAGCTGATGTGCCAGC
Source organism: Typopeltis vanoorti (assembly GCF_054136105.1). NCBI lineage: Eukaryota > Metazoa > Arthropoda > Arachnida > Uropygi > Thelyphonidae > Typopeltis > Typopeltis vanoorti. The sequence goes on from NC_143569.1 coordinate 8,942,089, forward strand.
GAAAATGAAATAAACAAATATTGTCGGTATAATAAGGGAATTACATTTCTGAATTTAAATTAAAAATTATGTACGTACATTTCCAGACGGCAAGAGATTAATCCTGTGCATCTAAAGAGAATGAGTCGCTGACAGGGAGGATACATCTCGACATTAAATAATTAGATGAAACTGAAATACTCCAAAGAAAAATTTTAACTGCCAAAGGTTCGCATGCACAAAATCATCGTTCTCCCTCTCTCTCTCTCTCTCACACACACACACACACAGACACACGCTCTCTCTCGCGCGCATGCATCATAGCTTCACATAGTAATGGCTTATATCACTTTCTGACAATCTTCTTACCATCTGATTTTCTCTTGGTATAGGAGAAAGTAAGGAAGACAAGAAGATGAATGACTTTGACAAGACTCCATGATGATGATAACGCACACAGTTCTTTACCTCTCTCTCTCTCTCTCTCTCTCTCTCTCTCTTAGCAGATGCTGTCTGAAATTGCGAAGAAGTAAGTGATTCTTCTTGACAAGGAACACTTTTCTTCGCTGGAAGGTTCGTCTTTAGAGTGCAGCAAAGAAGACCCATTAAGAAATTCTTATGGTCTGAAGTCAATAAATTTAATGGAATTGAAATTCCATGAAATTTATTGGAGAGGCAAGACAGTATTGCATATAAATACACTTTCATACCACTTTTATGCGAGTTAACGTTTTTTGACACTAACTGATGATTTGTTATATATAATGTTAGATATATAACGAACAAGTACTTACAGCGCTACCAATACCACTGGAGTTTTATTATTATTATTATTATTATTATTATTATTATTATTATTGATAGTTTTAATGTGGTTCTAACTCTGTTTTTAATTTAAAAGTGTCATAAAGTAACTCTACTTGTCACGCTGAAGACAGTGACATATAATTCATCGAAATCGGCCAAGTGGAATCCAAAATCTGAGTGTGCTAAAAATTGAAGCGTACACTGCGGTTGCTAACGAGTACAGTACAAAGGACGTCGCCATCTTTGCAGCTGTCCAAAGGAAGACAGGTGAGTCATGAAGTGCAACAAGTGTCAGAAGGAATTGCCGTCCGACGGATGTTATAAAACCTGCAGGAAATGCCATAGGAATCTTCACTTTACATGTTCCGGACTTTCAGAAACAACCTGGCAACGCAAATCCAATGCCAAACGAGAAGAATGGAAGTGCCTAAACTGTAGAGAGAACAAAGAAACGCCACCACTCACGGCGCAACTGATTACGCCGGAGGCAGAATCGGACGATGAACTGAACAAACAACAAAACACCGGTGAGTCTTATACTTTGAGTTCCGTAAATTTATTACTAGAAAAAGGTTTAGAAAATATAAAAGACAACTTGGTAGATCTTGTCCAAGAACTCTTTGATAAACAGAGTAAAGAAATAACAAAACAAATTAGCGAATACGAAGAGTTTGTTCAATTTAATAATTCAAAAGTCGAAGAAGTCTTACAAACGGTAAAAGACATTAAAACCAGCATTAACGCATTAACTGACAGGCAGCACAAATTGATAAAAGACACATCGGAACTTCGTCAAGAGTTTAATTCCCTGAAACTACAATACGAAGTTTTAAACCAACAACAACATAAAGAAGACCTTGTCATAAACGGTCTTCCAGAAACCGAATCCACAGAAAATATCAGAGACGTAGTTTTAAAGTTAGGCCATACAATTGACATTCCCCTAGAGCATAATGATATTCAAACCATAAATCGGCTTCCCAGGAAGAACAGAAAACAAGGCTCGCCACGACCCGCACCAATCATAGTTCGTCTGACAAGCAAGGCTACAAGAGACAATCTCATAAAAGCCAGCAGACTGAAAAAACCAGTAGTCAAGGATTTAAATGCATCGCAAGACAATACGCTAATCTTTCTATCTGAGTATTTAACACCTTTCAATCAGAATCTTTTGTACCAAGCAAGAAAAGAAAAAACAGAAAAAAAGTATCAATTTTTATGGATCAAAGACGGCAAAATATTCTTGAGAAAGTCACAGACTTCAAAGTCTAGACAAATAAAAAGCTCGGAAGATATAGACAGGTTGCCAGAGTGAAACAAAAGACTCCAACTTAGTTCAATAAGATCTCAACACAACAAAAATGAATGTGAACCATTAGATAGATGTAATTACACCAGAATAAATCAGTAATTGTACTTTCGAATCTCTTGATGCATGGAAACAAAACACAGTACAAGCGAGAGGTCTCTCAATCTTGCATATTAACATCAGAAGCATCCGAAAACATTGGTTATTATTACAGGCTTATCTGAGGAATTACACTGATATTATTGATATATTGATTCTTCAGAAGTATCCATAACTAATAACGAAGCGACTGCTTTCCAAATTCCAGGCTTCCAACAACATAGATCATGCCGCCAAACAAAAAGAGGGGGTGGAATATTAATATTTATCAAACAAAAATTAATAGCAAAAGAAACGGCCTATCAGTTTGAGCATGCTGAAACCCTTTGCCTCGAAATAATTAATACCACGAATACACAGGATCCCATAATACTAAATGCTATTTACAGGCCACCAAACCTGAACATGATAAAATTCTTACACGAACTCAATTGCTGGCTTTCACGCCAAGAAATATGCTCAACCGAACACCTAATGATAATTGGCGACATAAACATAAATATTGCAAATGAAAACCAGAACAACACTGTACAATACCTAGACACACTATCCATGTATAACCTAATACCAACAATAACATCATGTACTAGAGAAGAAATATTCGGAAATACTATCACTGCCTCCTGTCTAGATCATATAAACGTCCGAGCACCACCAAATAGTTACACTGCATCAGTCATAAAGCGCAAAGTAGCAGACCATTACTTCACCGCTCTAAACCTGCACACCAAGACAATACCCATGCAATGTCCCACAGAAGAAAAGCGACAGAAAACAATAATAGACGAAGAAATAGTCAACCGCGAAATACGAAAAACAGACTGGGAACACCTGGCATCAGATTCAGCAGATATCTTATACAACAACATTAAACTCACACTGGAGGAAATATATAAGAAAGCTACAAAGAAAGTCCGAATTCGATCAAAAACAACACAAAATCCTTGGATAACACAAAACTTAATCCTAGAAATACACAGAAAGGACGCTTTATGGAAAGAATTAAAGCGATATCCAAATAACACAGCTTTAAAAACTGAATATAAGATAACAAGGAATCGCCTTACAACACAAATTAGAAATGCAAAAAGAAGCTACTACAGAGACAAACTAACCTCCCACAAAACAACATGAAACAAACCTGGCATCTGATTAATGAGATGCTAGATTTTGTTCCCAACACCACCGCCTCCGAAACTATAAAACACAGCTTCATGAAAGACGCAAAACCTATCCAACAACTAGCAAATGACTTTAACCAATACTTTGCAGACTCCATCCAAGAACTGCACAGAAATATTACCCCAATTACCAAATGAGACCCTCCACTTGGACCGCAATCAAAACAGACATTATGGTTCCCAACCATAAAAGAAGCAGAACTTCTCTCAGCAATACATCAAATCAAACCAAACAAAGGCCCAGGAATAGATGGTATCAGACCTAAAGATATAAAGCAACATGCAACTAGTTTAAGTCCTATTCTACTAAAACTAATAAATAAAATATTTAAAACAGGACAGATACCAAGTATGCTAAAGACCGCCATAATCACACCCATATACAAACAAGGAAAAAGAAATTTAATCAGCAATTACAGACCCATAGCAACATTACCAATTATCAATCAAATTATGGAGCGGATCATACTGAAGAAACTCACAGCATACACTGAGATCTTTCATATTATCCCCAAACACAATATGGTTTTCAGAAAAATAAGGGAACAACATCTCTCTTGGAAGACTTTACAGACGTAATTAATACCGCCTTAGACAAAAACAAAATTGCCATGGTAGTCTTTATAGATCTAACTAAAGCTTTCGATACACTCACACATCAAACCTTGTTAGAAAAGCTGAGGCATGTTGGAATAGACGGGCCTCTTTACAGGTGGTTTACAAACTACCTCCAAAATAGAAAGCATATCACACGTATCGGATTAAACCGAAGCAGAGACCTACCAGTAATCTATGGAGTGCCACAGGGAGCTGTACTCTCCCCAACTCTATTCAACATGTACACGCATGATATTAATCAGTTACCGCTCAAAGGTAAGATATTCCAATACGCAGACGATACAGCAATAATATCCATCCATAATAACGCAAGCATAGCCCAAACAAATATGCAACATGATATAAATCTGATCATAGACTGGCTCACGAAAAACTCCATACACCTAAACTCAGAAAAGACAAAATTAATGATATTCAGAAATCCACTGACTCGACCAGTTGATAACAAATATATAACCATCCAACATCCACTTTCCAACACAAAAAACACGCAGAACAGCAAAACCACTACAATCACTCAGGTTGAAACAATACGATACCTTGGAATTTACCTCGATGCAGATATGAACTGGAATAGCCACATAAACCACCTACACAACAAACTCCGAACAATAAGTGGCAAACTCTACAGATTAAAAGACATAGTTCCCATACGCCTAAAAACACTAATATACAAAGCACTATACCAAAATATACTAAGATACGCTATAACAACGTATGCTTTCTGTGCACCCTACAAATTAAATAGATTAATGTCGCTACAGTACAAAATGACAAAACTGATCTTTTGGGAACAAAGAGAAAATCACGACCTTATAAACATTGCAATGTCAGAACACAAAATACTGACAGCAAAACATTTATGTCACTATGCAGCCTTGCTAAAACATTATTTCGATGCCAACTACAGGACAGTCAGAAATACTTACCGTATGACAAGACCTCAGACTACTAATTATATCACATATAAATACAATAATCACTACGGAAAGGCCACGCAAAACTTCTACATCCCAGACATGATAAACAAATTACCTTTTGAATACAGAAACCTTACAAACTACAATAGCCTGAAAAGAGCTCTCAGGACATACTACGAACAAGAAACACGCACCCAAAATACCATACAAGCTTAATGAAACACAATATATTCGTTCAGGCTTCCAGTTCAGCACACACACACACACACACACACACAGAAAAAAAAAACTTTGTGTGATACATCTTGGATGATACATCTTGGATGAGAACTAATTTCTTTGCTTTCATCCTCGAAGCTTATATGTAAGCTTATCTGAGGATGACACCAGTTGGTTATTATGTATTTTTTTTTTTTTTGCTGTGTTGGTAAGCTACGAAATCTAATTCAGAAATTCGCGCGCGCGCACTCACACGCACACGCGCACCCACGCACACACGCACGCGCACCCACCCACCCACCCACCACACACACACACAATAACTTTGTGTGTGTGTGTGTGGGTGGGTGGGTGGGTGTGCTTGCGTGCGTGCGTGGGTGCGCGTGTGCGTGTGAGTGCGCGCGCGCGCAAATTTCTGAATCATAGATTTCGTAGCTTACCAACACAGCAAAAAAAAAAATACATAATAACCAACTGGTGTCATCCTCAGATAAGCTTACATATAAGCTTCGAGGATGAAAGCAAAGAAATTAGTTCTCATCCAAGATGTATCATATGTAACCAAATGCATGTAATGTACGTATCACGTGAAAACCAATGTATGTAATGTATGATATGTAAACAAATGTATGTAATGTATATAACATTTGTAACAAATGTAAGCAATGTAAAAAAAAATTCTTTTAAAAGTAAATCATGAGTTTACACCGTATGTTTGTGAGAATAAGGAAACATAATATTTAGATTGCATATGTGTAAATACTGTTGTATAATCACACCTTTTCAAACTTGGAAAAAAAATAATAATATACCACAATATGTAATATTATACAACTTATGTAACTCTGAACAATATAATTGTAAATTATTATTATGATTGTTATATAAAAAATTATTATTATTATTATTATTATTATTATTATTATTATTATTATTATTATTATTATTATTATTTATTCACATAATTGATACACTGTCAAAACAAGATTTAAACAACATTATTTAAACAACAGTTTGACTGGTGATACAGAACAATTCAGTTCTACCCAAGAATCTAAGAATAGTCTGTCAGGTAGCGTCGTAAAATATGGACTGTTCCAAGTAATGCCGTTTTTTGTAGATCATGTGGGGAACTTCGTTGATGTTTAATTGCTGTAAATAGCTGGATAGCTTCTTTGAAATTGCGCCAAGTTAACCGATAACAACTGGGAAAGCTTTAGTGTGTTTAACCCACAGCCGGCCAACTTCGATTGCCAGATATTTAGTGATTTTGTTTTACAATTTTTTGTTGTTGATATTGTTATCTGTGGGTGCTGCTACGTCAATAATCCAAACTTGTCGATGTTCAATAATTGTGATGACAGGTCTACTGTGTTCCAAATGCCGATCAGTTTGCATTCGAAAGTCCCAGAGAATTTTTGCTGTTTCGTTTTCCAATACTGTCTCTATTTTATGCTGCCACCAGTTATCAGAAGTAGGAAAGGCATATTTTTTGCATAGATGCCAATGAAGTATTTTGGCCACTTGATCATGGCGGTATTTATAGTAAGTTTGGGCTATTGTGCTGCAGGCACTGATTAGATGTTCCACATTCTCATCTTTCTGATCGTATCAAATCTGCATTTGCTGTTATTATTGATGTTCAAATTTTTTGTTTTCATTGCATTAATTTGTAATGCCTATTCTTGATCTGCTAGAATAAATCCTTCCTTTTCTTTTTTAATTTATCCATTTTGTAGCCATTGCCACGTCTTATTCACGTCAATTATGTCCTCAGTATCTCGAAGAAATTGACCATCCAAGGGTTTATTTTTCCAGGGCACATATCGGTTATTTTGCTGTTCCTCTTTGTAATCGCATTTGTTTCCTGTTGCTTTCAGAAGACCCTCTTGTGTAATTGCTTGAAGCATTTGCTCAGAGCTATTGTCGATGTAACTTTTTAAGCTAATTTCTTCTTTTTCCACAGTCTGTCTCACTTGCAGCAGAACCCCGTCCACCTATTCTCCTCGGTAGGTACAACCGGTCAACACATCACTTTGTGAATGTAATGCATGATACAAAGTCGTTAGTTTTCTAGTTTTGCGGTCCAATTTGTCCAGGTCTTCTTTTGTCCAATCTATTATGCCAGCTGTGTATCGGATCACTGGTATAGCCCAAGAATTCATCTCTAATCGTGTTTAATCCATTTATTATTATTATTATTTACTGTGAAAGTAAATAATAATAATAATGGAAGCCAGGATTATATTATATCTGTTAATTGTATGTGTTCTCCGGTCACTTTTGTCTCTTTTGCAGGAGTCAAAACCGAATGAAGTCTTCAGGGAAGAACTCATGCGTTTGAGTTACAACTCTTGATATGAAACTGGCTAATTCACATTCAGATAAAAAGTCCTAAATCATACCAAAAGACACCGTGGTATCTATAGAGGCGAAATGAAGCGAAGGTTTTTTTAGGGTTATTTTTAAACGATGTTAGATTCTTGAAGCGAGGGTGGGCAAAATTTTATAAAAGTGTGAACAAGAGATAACAAGAAAGCTTTAAACTTCTCAAAAAATAAGCTTCTGAAGGCATTTAAAAACCCTTATGCTAATCAAATAGCCAGATACAAATATTATGGGGTTGTTGGTTTCTTTTCATTTTCCAAGTATGGTAGTTCAACAAATCCATGTAATTGTCACAACCAACAGAAATGACTAAAAGCGCCACGTAAGAAGCGATGAAATATAAATCTACTCATTGAATTTAGGTTTAATCTCATAAACACAGAAAGTATTTCTAAGATTGAACAGCAAAAGACAACTGTTATTTGAAAGTTGGTGAATTCTGATAGAAATCACTTAGTTGAATGGCTTGTGCAGACAGTTTGCACCTTTCGAAAATGTATCGAATTTCCTGCGAGTTAATTCATCAATTTCCTGTAATCCAGCGCATTGAAGATGATATAGCTTATGCATTCTTTTCATCCCGAAGTGCATTATCTTACATTTTGCAACATGAAATTTACAACTATTCCATTTGCCTACACTGCCAATTTATTTAAATTATCTCGCAGGATATCTACATCACCTTTATCAACTATTGCCCTTCCCAGTTTTGGATCATCAGAAAACAAATGAATATCACACTCTCAAATATTTTTCTATATCATTGCTGTACAAATTAAACAGCAGCCTAGTACAGAGTCCTATGGAACTTCACTAGTGAGCCTCATTCGCCTTGATTCCAATCCACCATACACCATCGTCTGATGTCAGTCTATTAGTCACCCCGTCCATGCCACTAGTCTCATATCCATTCCCATTTGCTCCAACTTATGTAATAGTTTTCCATGCAGTCTTTTGTCAGATGCGTTTTTAAAGTTCAGCAGTATCGGATAAATGGTGTAGCAATTTACTTTCCAGTTCCGCTGTCATCTCATTATAAAATGGGATATATTACTGAGGCAGGACCTACCTTTTACAAAGTAGTGCTGCTCTCTATAGAGTGTCATAATCCTATTCACCCATTCCTGAATTTTACCTTTACCCAACTTTTCCAATGCTTTATCAACCACCACTGATATATCAATTGGTCTGCAGTTTGCTACTTCTGTCATGGAGCAACCTTTATTTAATGGAATTATCTTACCGGAATATGATACTCTATAGAGAGCAGCGCTGCTATTGGAAAAACTAACAGAATAAAATTATCAACAAATAGAAAATCAACTGGATTAGATGGCATAAATACATAGCTTTGAATATATGTATTTATGTTATGATTATTAAAATTAATAAATCACTGTTGGAGGAAATGTGACGTTCCATCAGATCGGTTAAAAGTTAAGAGTACATCTATATTTAAGAAAGGAGATAGAGGTGATTGTGGAAATTACAGAGAAATAAGTTCATTAAATACAGGTTACAAAATTTACAGTAAAATCCTGAATAAAAGACTTGGAAATATTGCAAACAATCTCTCAGAAGAACAAAATGGTTTCAGACATGGAAGATCATGCATAGACAATATTAATGTGCTAAAACAAATTATTGAAAAAAGACGTGAATTTAATTTAGACACTCATATGCCATTTTAGATTACAAGAAAGCTTTTTGATAAAATACACAGAGAAAAACGACGGAATATAATAGGAAAAAAAAACAAGGATATCCAATACATTTGGTACAAGATATAGTGTTAAATTAAAGATGTAACAAAATATAGTGTTACAGTTAGGTAATAAATTAACAAAAGAGATTGAAATAAATCAGAATGTCAGAATGGATATATATATCCAGTTAACCAGAAGAACTTCTATCAATATAATGCTGTATGTAGATGATCGGATAATATTACAAGACAATGAAGATGACCTTCAAAAATTAGTTCACGAATTAAACAAAATAAATCAACAATACAGTTTAAAATCCTCACAAAAGAAAACAAGTCATGGAATTTAAAGGTGGCGATCATGTTAGATCAAAACTGCGAGGGTGGTCTGAAAAGGTTTCGGCCTAACAATGAAAAAACGAATTAATTTATAATTTCAAAATTATTTTTATTTTTGAACATAATCTCTCTTAAGACTAATACATTTATTCCAGCGATGCTCCAGCGCCATTATCCCATCCCTGTAGTGGTTCTCAGTAAGGTCTGCAAAACACCCCTCTACAGCTGCAATCACCTCTTGATTCGAAGAAAATCGCTGACCAGAGAGGAAGAGTTTTAGTTTTGGGAAGAGTTAGAAGTCAAACGGAGCGAAATCTGAGGAGTAGGGTGGATGTTCCAACAATTCACAGTGCAGATCACTTAATTTTCCCATTGCCCAAACACTTTGTGGGCAGGTGCATTGTCCTGATGAAAGATGATTTGTTTTCTTCTGCAAATGCAAATCGGGTCTTGTCTTTTCGTATGAATTTTTTCCTCTAGTCTAGTTAAAAGATAGGAGTAATATTCCCCAATTATTGCTTTACACTTTTTAAGATAATTAATAAACAAAATGCAGCATCCCAAAACACTGATGCCATGACGCTTCCTGCTGATGGAACCAACTATGTCTTCTTTGGCACTGCACAACCGGCTTCTGGCCATTGTTTTGACTGCTGTTTGGATTCTGGTGGGTAATGGTGAATCCAAGTCTCATCCATAGTAATACATCGACGCACAAAATCAGTTTTATTCTTGTTAAAACGCTACAAGCACGGTTCAGAGATTTTTCATCTGCGTTTTTGATCTGCTGTGAGCAAGTGCGGCATCCATCTTGCGCAAAGTTTTTCATATGCAATTCTTCATGCAAAATATATCCCACACGTTCTTTTGAAATGCCTATAGTCTCAGCAATTTCACTCAATTTGAATCGCCAGTCATCCAATACCATATCGTGCACTTGATCGATGATTTCTGGTGTTGTTACACGTTTTTGGACGTCCTTCACGTGGATCATCTTCAAGGCTATTACGGCCACGTTTAAACTTCCGTTTCTTAATTGTCGAACACGAAGAAGAAGAGTTCCCATAAACTTTTATGAACTTCGAATGAATTTCTTCTGGGGTTATACCTTCTTTTATAAAGAATTTTATAACCGCACACGATACTCAATTTTATCCATTTCAAGGAATACAGACAACATTTGTGCTTCAGACACATATAACTTTAGCCACATAGTGTATAAAACAAACTACTTGATAGAATGACTTTCAATTTCACATGGATGCTTATGACAGATGTACCAACGTAAAAAAAAAAATTCGCGCCGATAGTGTTTCCATCTATGGTTCGAGGCTGAGAACCTTTCAGACCACCTTTGTAGTTATAGAAAATAAGATAATAGAACAGATAACACAATTTAATTATTTAAGCTGCATAATAACATATCTAAAAGATAAAGATATAGATAAAAAAAAGACATTTCAGGAAATCTTTGGTAAAAATAAAAGGACACTGAATAAAAAACAAGACGAGAAACTAAACTAAAATTTTATAAAGTAATATCCACTCCCATTTTATTATATTTTTCAGTAACATGGACCATTAAAAAGAAAGGTGAAAGTCAAATACAAGCTGCAGAGAAGAGATTTTTAAAAACAATTAAAGAATGCACAAAATTGGATCATATAAGAAATGAAGACATCAGAAAATAATTAGATATTTATAACATTAATGAAAAGATCGAAGAATATAGAGATGTATGGAAAGATATCGGCTACCAAAAGAGGTGGACAGATATAAACCATAAACCAAAGAGAGAGAGAGAGAGAGAGAGAGAGACCAGTGAAGCCTCAACAAGTAAATGCTTAATCCTTGAAGAAAAGAAATAGAAGAACTATCTTGCACTCTTTTCCTTCGAATCTTGCCATAGCTGAGACTTGAGTTAAACAACTTGGTCAGAGGTATTGCCACTTCTCTTGCACATGCACATTCTCATAGCACATGAGCTGACATATCGTCCAGGCCAACTGCCGTATTATTCACATTGATATTGTTAATATATTGAGTACCTCCAGTTCTTCTATCTCATTCTCACATAAGTTTCTGTCGCATCAGTAACTGCAAAGTCCCCACCAGGATGTATATCTTTGAAAGTGATTACTTACTAACTGAACTATTTCTTCTGGTTCTGACATTTTCATACCATCAGCACTAAATAAAGTTACCTTGCTATAATTATTCTTTCTGTTACTTGCCACGTAATGAAAAAACTCTTTGGGATATACTTTGGCCTGCTTACCTAATTTTCTCTCTCAGAATCTGATTTAGCCTTCCTTACCATACTAGTTACCCTTCTTGCTTGTGCTTTATATTGCTCATGAGCATGCTGATCAACTTTTTGTTTATATTCCTTTTTTGCAGCTTCTGCTTTATAGTGCTACCTATCCACGTAATCCCTACTCGGTTTATCCTCCTAACCCTGGACATTCACTGTGATACTGCCTCGCTCAAACAATCCCTGACTACTTCCAATGATATTCATTCCATGTCTCTTCTTATGACATGGCACTGCTACAGCTAGCCCAGTTTGTCATAATCGCCAAATTGAGGTGGCTGACACAAACTGAACTTTGTGGTCATGCATAAACCCCTTCGTGACTGAAATTTCCACGTGTTGAGCAATCTCCCAGGACAAGACTGCATAGTCACTTTTCCCGATCAGAGGTACAGTTGCTACTGTAGTAGTTATAGATAGATCTTCTGTTGCTATTACCATATTCAACACTCTCAAACCTCTGGTCCCCTACATCACGTGCTGTTTCAGGTAATTATCCCTTCGTAACTGTATAAATTCCATTTCCATTTTCCATGTGCCCTTTCATCCTTCCAATCAATATCCCCATAATTGATGTCTTCCATGATAATTTTTCTACTTGCGCTCATGCTAATCTGCCGATGCATGTCATCCACAACGTCTTCTGGATCCCCCATTCCTATAGTAGCAAACAATTTATTTTGTCCTATTGACACCAGACAGCCTCAAACGAACCATTATCCTTAGTCTATAATCTTCCTTAAATTTCCTTTTTTGCTGGTTAAATTTCTTCAGCTATTAATAATACCCTTCCTCCTGTCCTATTCACTCCATTTTCTCTGAAAATACAACATCCATTACATTTAATCTTATAACTGCACCATCCTCTGTCAATCAGATCTCCCTGATGCCAATCATTTTGGTCGAGTTGAGTAATGCCAAAAACTCCTCTCTTTTATTTCTGATACCTCGGGAATTCGTATACATGCATTTCAACATTCCCCTCGATCCCACTGTTATCCTTACATAATGCCATTACCTGTCCTTTCAGATTCGAAACCTGGAGAGAGAAATCTACGGCCAAGAGGACTTGTCAGGAATATCATTAAAACGCAAAAAAGAAAGGAGAGTAAAACGTTAATAATGCTGTCACCTCCTTGAATGTTCATTTGATTTACACCCAAGTAAGAAAACATGACTTCCACGTTAAAGCTTAAAATGCTTCCAAGTGATTCAGTCTTTATAATCTTTATAATCAGACTTTTGGCATTTATATTGCTCAACATTCCCAAACATGCAGGATGTAAACCCATGCTACGTTACTATTATTTGGTTCCTCTGCTCTAGCAACCAAACAAGATACTTCAGGCCACTAATAAGCAGGACTGTGCAGGACCAATAAGCAGGTCTCACCGGGAGCGACGAAAATCATCTGTCATCTAATATGATCTTGAAGTACTACTAGAATATATCAGATGACGAACTAGTTTCATGGAAATCCAAATACTGCACAGCCCATTCATAAAGACACTTGAGTACTGATCTTGAGGTCACGCTAGAAAGATATATGTATTTAACGGAAGTTAGATGAACCACTGATTGATAAATGAATGGAAGAGACAAAGCCGCTGCACTCTAAATAGACATGAATAGCAAAAGTTTGAAACAGTATTTTAATTATTCTGTCACACATGAGTTAATGTTGTTGATGATAATTAGTTTTAAATGCCAAATTGTAATCCTCAACGAGAGGAAAATATGCATATACATGCGTTTAGTTGTAAAGCAACTTATCGATAATACAAGATATACAATTTGATAAATAAATGTCCTTTGGTAATTATTTCTCCACTAGATGGCTCTCGTAATCAGAAACGTTCAGTTTCTTCGTTCCCAGCTCACTCTGAAGCCTTCAAGTACTTCCGCGTTCAGTTCGAGTGCAGTATATCGCTCATCCCTGCACTGGCGAACGGTCTGCTAATGACGTTCCGTAGAGTCGTGGAATATTCCTATGCGTGCATAAAGGCGGTGCCCGATCATGACAGTTGGGCTTTCTCGTACAGTTTCCAAGACAACGTCGATCAGCAGGTTGAGGGGAGGGGGCAAAATAGTAGAACTAGCAGAAAGCGAAATAAGAAGTAACGTGACTGACCTTCAGCGCAGCCGAGATTGTTGATACTCGGCTTTTAGACATCTTCAGATTGTCATCGATGCACACACAAACCGATAGTTTCAGAACTGACAGTTACCTAACCTTTCTAATAGATGGAATCCTTTGGCATCTCAACAAATATCGAATCAATGGAACATCACTGTTTAAATTCTAGAATCAGAGAGCATATTTAGCATGCATTTCACACTTTTGTTTTCCCTGCGCAATTTGCATCCTCTCTCACCATCACAATAGAGACACTTGAGTACAAAAAGACAACACAATAGTCGGTAATTGTTTTGGTTTCTCCAGTCATCACTCATTTTTAAACCTCTTTTATAATGAAAAAAATTGAGCTACTTGTAGAATCAATAATGTTATTATTATTATTATATAACACCTCCAAGGAGTCCAAAGATTCATCAAGGGAGGGCACCCACTCCACCACTCATCCATCAACTACAACTAACCGCAACTGCGATCATCATCACCACCACCACTAGTATTTTCACAGACAATCATAAACATCCATGCCCACGGCGGGATTCGAACCCGCAGCTCTTTGGCTGGAGAGCGGATACGCTGACCACTCGGCCATTAATCTTGCACAATCGTGATTACACAAGCAAAAGTAATCCTTAATCAAATGAGATGAGATGAAATATAAACATGGCAAAGGTTATTAGCGGGCTCTGAATTAGAGTGACATTTTCCCACTGTTAGAAAAGCAACTTCATGGACCTATTAACGCTAAAAAAGGAGCCTTTTATCAAAAAAGTAAGTTTAAAAAAATCCATTCACGAAGATGTGAGGAATTCGTTTCTTCTTTTCAAGAAAGTAACAGCTCCTTCACAACTTCTTTAAAACAGTCTTAAAGGTGAAAAAGTCAAAATTATTGTAACATTTATTCTGTCAGCGGCTGCTCATTAAACAAACAAAAAAAATGCGGTGAGCATTTCCTTGACTGTCTGTGTCTTTCAACACCAGTCTTCAACTCTTCAAGTTTGGGTGTGCGTGTGATTAGTGTGTCGACTCAAGTATGTCACTTCTACTCCGGTGCTTGTCGCTGCATGACAAGATGCGCCACAGCACCTATGGTGATTACACAAGCGGATGTCGATCAATAGATTACTTTTATTTCGCTCACCATCACAAAAGCAACCTACTGAGGGTGTGCAGCAAAGCACGCAATGTGCAGAAGGTGCACCAAGAAAAGAAAATGGAAAACGATCGGCGTAAATAAAAGGAAAAAGAAACAGTAGAAGACGTGGCATGGAGGGCACATTAATCATTTTAACAAGCACTTCTTACAATGAAAAACGTAGACGGTTGCTTGAAACAATAGCAACTCTAACCGACGCTAAGTTCTGTCTTCAGTCACTAAGATGTTGCTTTTAAAAGAATTCGTATTTTCCTTTTTAAATCTCTTTTTCTGACTGCGTGTTTTTGTCAAGATATTTGTTTATACTTAACTGAGCACAGACGGCATGAAATATGTAAATCATTTTAGGTAAAGAATTTACTTAACAAGCACATAGCCGTTGCAAATAATTTTCTGAAACATCCTAAAGATTATGAACGTAAAGATTTACGTGATTAATGACATGATCTGTTCAAATATGGAGGTACTTTTAAAAAAGAAATTTTTCTCATAGCAGAAATCTACGAGTAAATGCATGAGATCGAATTACTCCTTCAAATGGAATAATTTAGGCCCAGTTTACCGACCAGTTATTAATCTGCTTCACTCAACAAAATACTTTGTGCGCGTTCTTAAAGGAATTTAAAACAACTTTTGTTTGAGATGCCACGTGCATCCCCAGTTAACTGTTTAATGACCCACATTACACTAAGAGCTCAAGATGTCGTTTGCAGCTTTTACGACCTCTGACTCTCTCACTCGAGGAGAAGGCAAGGCATCTATCGCATGTTAAATTGTGCGCACAACACTAGAAAAATGACCTCTTTGCGGATACGAGCTTGCCACTATCGACTTCAGAGTACAAGGTACTTATCCTACAGCAACGTCCTCCTTCCAATTAACATATACAAAGAACCTTCCGATGCATTTAACAAAAAAGGAAAAGCCATGAGCTAGGATGCCAATATTCGAAAAACATACGGATTAATATTAATAACAATGTTAGGCAGGAGAAAGGGATGAGAGACAGAAGTTGATTTCTCTAGATTATCGTACTACAAGGTGTCCATTGGTATTCCTCTCTCATTCTATAGTGCAAACATATTACCTAAAATATAATTCCATTTTATTTTCTTGCATCATACATCTTGCTCTGTTTCGATGTTTTTTAGGTTTTATTGTTAGAAAAACTATCGACTATACCAGAACCATAGTTACTTATTTCAACAATTATTTTATATATCTTCAAAAATCCAAGAATCAGCATTTATTCTCTAATAATCTGCTTTATAAAATATATCTGAGCATGAATGAAATCCATCTGCATTAGAAAATTAGATTTATTGAAAAACAAAAACACTCAACTGGTTTTGTAATTCATCGGACTTACATCATCGCATCATCTGGAGTGATGTAAGTCCAATGACTTAAGAAAATAGCGAAGCTTTTTGTTTTTGTTAACATAGTTAATTCTCTTTGCTAAACATGTGATTATTATATTGCATCTTAAAGAGCGGTCACAAAACCACAGAAATATTGGACTATGTTCGTTATTCTTTTCGCTGAAAACGTATACTGATGCTCTTGCTTTTACGCCGAACAATAAAACAAAACAAACAAACAAACTATTTAAATATAATTAGAGATGGGGAGGGGAATTGATGAATTTCTGATTTTTTTCTACCATCATCGCATTCTAAAAAGATCAATTAAACAATCGTGAATTCTGATTATTGAAAACTTTGAATAATCTGAAAAGAAATGGGCACACAAATGGGATCACCTTTTAACATGTTCTTTCCTCCTAATACAAAGATAAAGTACCTATTACCTTCAGCATATGCGTGTTACTATTTCCTGAGCAACCAAAAAAAATCTCTGCTTTCATTTCCTGTTTGATGTCATCACAGTCTTCTTACTCGTCGTCCAACATCTTCGTAATCTTCACTTTTTCTTTCTTTTCCCTCTTCTCTACATAAATAGTACGAAATGAAATTGAATGGGAACTGGAGATTCCATTGAATTCTCCGTACGTGCCTGCAGGCGGTACTTCGCATTTGAACTTTGCTCGATAACGAGTACAACGGAATCCATCGCCTCATCCGCATCAGAAGACGCCTCTTATTAAGTTCAGAGAGATGACCTGGGAAGTGTTATTCTCATCTGCGGATCTTTAACCTAAGCTTTATCTCCAGTATTACGCACACACTGACGTTCACCTCTCAGCTATCTGCTCGAAGAATAGCCACGAGACTAACCAGCACTGCAGCAAGAAATATTACGAGTGATTTAGGAGAGCCAGTATATGATCGGATGGTTGCTGCATCCGAGTCAATAACTTCGATTTTTTATATCGTAGGAAGTTTATTATCTAAAATACGCAATTCAATTAAACTAATTTATTTATTTTATTTATACTGTTTTAGTATTTAATATTTGAGATGAAAGTGATAAATGAACTTTAAAATAGTTTAAAAGGCATTAAGAAAATTGCGCTGTATTAGCACAGATTTAAATAAACACCACAGTAGTTAAGTTCTACCTCTGTGTACATGAACATTCCTACGATTTCCTTCGTCAAATTTATCAGAGAAAGATCTATCTGTTGCAGTTCACAAAGTGAAAAATGGACAAGCACTTTAATGTGATACTGAAGGAATGGAAAGCAATAAAAAATCAGTTTCGATTTTTTTAAAACTATATAGTTTTTAACAAATCTATATTACTATATAGAAATATAGTTTGAAACTCTAAAAACATCTATGTATCTCTTTCTAATGTTAAATAATAATGAGATAAATAACACGGTTAATATATATTCATTTATATATTAAAAATAATAAAATTAAAATATTCTTATGGAACTTTTTTTTAAATGTTTGTTTTAATATCTATAGGAATTTACGAAAATATAAAAAAAGCAGTGAGGTATTGGAGTTAATATATACTCATGCAATATACAACTATGAAAACAATATTCCCTATTTAATATCGTTCTACTGAATAGCAGCCGGCAAAATAAAGAACTACCCAGCCAAATACCTGCTTACGAAGGATTCAGTTTTTTAATCATTCCTCAGTTGAGAATGATTAAAACTCCTCAAATAATGATGCGTGCATTAAAAACTAATTGAGCACTCTGGGAGTCGTAGTTTTTTTTGCATGGACGCAGACAGGAGTTTCGAAATAAATACCATATAACTGTTAAGTAGAATTATTTCTTTGCTTTTTTAGAGAGCTTGCATATCGAGTACCCGCATTTAGGCAGATCGATCTGTCTTCCAGTAAAGGAAAAGCGTCAATGTCTTCTCGAAATATAACTTCTCAGCTAAGTTGCTTTGCTGAGAAATTATATTTTACTGTTCATCGAACTCTAAAGTTTCTACAATCAGCCAATCAACGATCTGCTTTAATCACTAATTTCACAACTCAGATTGAACGTACACTTCAATGGTTCTTAATTCTTTGGTTACGAACAAATTGCAAACTACGATAAAATTTAAATGAAATAATTTTAAGCAACAAACTAATCAATAAGTTGGCCTTACTTGTGATAAATCTCGCACTGCGTCGATACCGGAGACAGAAATTGGAGGATTTACTGTCTTCTATCTCTAAAATCCCGAATGCAGTATCGACACCTTTATTACGAATCACCCAAGTAGTCCGAGTATTGAATTAGCAAAGACAATCCTCGTGAAAAGAATTTCATAAATTCCCTTTCGAATATTACAAGCATGGTGCATTTTATCTTTGTATGCATTGCATAGAAAATGTCTTATCGTATTAATGTGCCCTTTTCGATAGGACTCCGTAAAGCATTACAGAAAGTAGGTCTGCACAGGTCAACTGCGTGAGTTATAAATATAAAACGGTGTATCGTATAATTAATGGCTCATGCATTACAGAGGTACAAGGATCAGAGTATTCGTCCTTTGGAAAGTGGAAGGTAAAAAAAAAATTTTTTTCCCCATTCTTAAAGCACAGAGATCTGTTACTTTGCTTATTCCGATATTTAACCAACAAACGGAGAATTTCCATTTTCATCTAAAGTTTCAGTGCTCCTAATACAATGATGTGTTCTGCTTACATAACAGACATAAAAGTACACAATACACCACGCAATGAAATTTAAGGGAAACATTTCCCTAAATTATTTTTATGGCATTTGAAATTTTCATATGTGCATATAAAAACTAGCAAAGAGCGAATTGCAAACATTACCTCAAATTGGTTGCTAATATTTAGAATTTAGAATTTCTGCCACCTGTAGGGTTCACAATTATTACTCATAAATATTCAATAACACGTGCACATAGCCGTGCCTGACTCTGAGAGTTTCATTGTCATGTTTGGAAGGGAGGCTATTCCAAGCGCTTGAATTATTAACATAATTATTTTGCAATAAAATAGTAAAGTTTAAACTGGTTATCCCTTGTAAGTTCGTGTTTTATGTTCCGCTGCACAAATCCTTAAGATGGAAAATCCTTTAAATAATTCTGTTGATCCTCTAATTCTGGAGCTATTAAAATTTAAATAAAATAACACATAACAGGAGATTAATTTACTATTGTTTTTTTGTGGGATGTTCATTACTCTTATTTTAACGGATCTCAAGAAGAGGTGGAAGAATTTTTAATGAACGAAATTCAACTTTTTTATACCCATTAAAGAGATAAACTTGCCTCGGAACATATGCAGTCAACAGACATATAATGATCTTGCAGCCTATAGAAAGCTGTTAATAAAAAACCATATCATCAGTGATAACTTGATCAGAAGGAAAAGAAGTAAATCCCCTGGTTATTAGTAAATACACATTGAATGAATTAAAAAAAAACGTAATTTATTTGTTGTGTGCTTTCCGATTTTGTGCATAAGTTTATTGAATTTAAAATCCACCTGATCATGCGAGAGAAAACGATCAGTCAATGGAAGTGCCTTCTTTCAAGTGAAATCGAATTTTTACATGCAAATGACGTTGAACTGTACTTAGACCACCCACTACCACATAGAACGGCATTTTCTTCTTTTAGTTCTTCTCCTCACCCCTCACCCACTGTAGAGTTTATTGAGCACTTTCTTTCTAACAAAATCTTTTCTTTAATCTTCGTCTTCATTACTGTTTTTCGATAGCATAGACTATCCCACCGGCATGTTATTGCGACGTTCGTGTTGTTTCTGTGATAATTCACGTTCTTTCAAATATTAATGGTCGTTCTTGACTTTATTGTGTTTTGAGGCAATGCTTTTGGACTTGTGAGCAGATGCTGCAACTTAGATATCCTCATTTTCCGAGCATGCTGAGATAAAACATTAAAATAAGGCCTGCCAGATAGGCACAACACTAGAGTTTAATCGCATTGCTCTAAAACCTCTCTTTGAAAGCCATGAAGTATTCACATGAGGGTAGTAAACAATAAAATATAAACAAAACTCAGCTGATTAAATAATATTTTTTCCAATATACTTGAGAAAACAGAAAGCTAATTTCATTTTTAGTACTGTTAAGAATATTTGACATCTGTATAGTAAATCATCAAATAGATAATTATAAAAAAATCAAATTATCACACTTCAGTAACTGATTGCCATCCTTGATTACAATTATGTGACAAAATAGAAAATAATTTTTATTAAGCCTAAAATCCTTTAAAAGGGAATGTCGCTACTACTTTCATGAAATCGTAGGCTTCCGTTTTCGAATCTCATATTTCAATATCCTAAATTGAAGATGGACGCGGTTCTCGTTGTTCCCTGTCCTTTAGCCGCTGACTTTGAATCAATTAGATGTGATAAATCTCCATCTGCGGCATCTCTGTATCCCGAAATAACAATAACTGTAATAATCTCCTAAATGTTTGGTGAGAATTATTCTACGAAATCAGGTACTAGGTTTATCCAAGTCTATCGCACTGTGCAGAGTGACAGACGTGGTCACTTTTGGATTCTTCTACGAGCCTGTCATAATAGCCACTGTAATATAAGCGCATTCAAAAAAATAAATATGTGAGGAATTATTTAAAAAAAAACGATATAGGTAATCTAGGGGTTTCAACTTTCCCTCCTAGAATTTCACGCGCCAAAATGGCCCACTTGTACCAAAAAGAACAATTCATAGGTAATATGTAGCCTAAATGCATAAGAGGCATTTATCGATGATTGGTAATAGAGATGAAGATCTCTCTCTCTTTCTCTCTCTCTCTCTCTCCCTATATATATATATATATATATATATATACCTTTCACACCAGAATGAATAACAATAGCATAACCACTAAAAGAAATTAGAAGAATCCTAGATGGGTAAAGATTAGATAAGGCACAAAATCATTCATTTTCCCTGTGTGTGTTCCTTTAAAAAATTAAGAAAATGTCGTTTCTGTTTCAGATTAGGATTTTCCGGTTAGCTTGATACTTCAAAATGTAAAATATTAGAATTGTACTAAAGATTAAGCGCGCATAGCACAAGAAAATATTGCTTATTGTCTCTTTTGTTCCTTGTGTGTGTGTGTGTGTGTGTGTGTGTGTGAAAGTTCGAAAATCGACATTCCACAGGGATACATTACGTTTCATCATCTCCCAGTCATTTGTATAAGGCAAGGAATAATTGAAAGTTCTATCAGTCTAAGCCGTAGTGTATATGGACGGTTCGCCAATTTCGTTCTTTACAGCGTAATCAGAACTTACTGTTGCTATGGAAATAAGGGAGATAACGTTAACTTGACTGACCCTTATCTTAATCGGTCAGTCAAGCAATGAAATTATTTTGAAATTATTATATGGAGACAGTCTGACGAAGCAGTGCCTAGACAACCGATGTATGTGCTTGTCGATCCAAAATGGATCACGGTATAAAAATACTAGAGTTGTGGGACCTTTCGTGGGTGAGATCTACAAAAAATATTTCATTTTGATAAGGAGATTTCGATTATCGATGAGTTAAAAAATTATTCGAAATTAAATACCAGGAAAGTGATTACATCTATAGCATTATAAACAGCAATTTCAATTTAAAAGGTTCCAGGTGTCTTATAAGCGAAATTTAACGGATCTAATGAGGGTTTAAATTACGCTTTCGCTTGCTTCGCCGTGCGTGGTGAAGTTAATATCGGCTTGACGAGGTTAGCTGGAGGAAATGGAGTGCAATAATCCTTTTTCCCATCTCAATTGTGCCAAGAAGATGAGTTCTCGTCAGAATAAAAAAAAAATAATAATTATCAAATAGAATGATTGCTCTGTTCAAAGCTTAACCGAAATGCTTATTTAAAGAAACCGTATAACTTGCATTAAACAGGAAAATGAATTTCTTGGTGGACAGTGATAACAAGAAATAGATTTAGGGCTTAACTCGATTGGACATCCATATTTATGATTTTAAATGGCCAACTGAGACCGTTTTATATATAATGATAAGTGAAAATACAACAAAATCGAAATATCATAAAAAAATTGGCTACTGGAGACTGCTTGCCTTAGTTTCGACGAAGCTCTACGGTCTATCATGGAATAACCTTTATCAGGGCTTTTCACAGTTAAAGTTGTTTTCTTCTTAAAACTTTGTTTTTGTATCTCTCAAAACAGGAAACCGGTCCTGTGAACCTACATTTCAGGCATAAAAATACTCGCCTTTAGGGGATGCAATAAAGGAGTAGAAAGCCAGCTGCATTAATTGGATAAATTCCCTATTAGAGATTTAACCTGCCTTTGACGGACGAGAAATGAGGGAAATTACAGAGAAATCGAAATAGGATTAAAAAAAGAATCAAATGATTAGAAAAAATATCATTGTATTATATAAAATAAGAAACTATTTTGGAGTTAATTTGGAGTTTAATTGTGGAGTTAAAATATATAAATACACCAACATCTGATTATACGCGAATAAAAAGAAACAGTGCAGAATAATATAGAAACGATTTATTCGAAAAAAGGAGTAAGGGGAAAAGAGAGAGACAGATGGAGGGGTAAAAGGGAAGTAGTGGTATTTTCTAATGTGTTTCACAAAATGCATAAGCACCTATTTGATATTTGAATTTTTTTATTATTTGAATGCATAATATGGTCATTCGACCATAGTTAGCTAGTTAGCCCACCTACAGTACTAAAATGTGCTATATAGATTTTCAAACTTTCTTTGTGCATATATAACAAGAATAGCACACACACACACACACACACACACACACACACACACACACACACACACACACACACACACACACACTTGTGTGTATATATATAAAGATGAAATAAAGAAATCCTGAGTTACCTCAATCCGTATTAACGACTTCTTTGGTTTGAAAAGACTGGGTTTGAATCCCATCAGGAATGTGAAGAATATAAGCGCTTGTCTACTGATGAATTAATCATCTCGGACAAAGTGACAGTATTTAGTGTTTTTCCATCCGAAAACTCAAGAGTTTCTTACCACATAACAAAAAGATGAATAAGCATAGAACACACAACAATAGACTATACAGACTGTATTAATCTTCATATCAGAATATTAATTAGGTTTATATATAGCAGAGCTACCTGGATAAAATCCATAAGCCAAACGTGTAGAGAAAATGGAAATAAAGATGTAGATAATGAGGCAAATAGATTTAGCGCCTGAAGGTATCATCGCTTGTTGAGAGTAAACATGTTTTAATTTCCGATATCCATCTGGAAACAAAGAAGCAGTTCATTCGAATTAGTTCACCGGGAACTTATCAAAACAGATGAAATCAGATGGAAATATTTCAATATATATTAAGGGGGGGAAAAGATAACATGAAATTTAATAGACATTCTGATATTGAGGAAACAGATATAATATTATAAATAAAACAGAATATTAACAATTAAGAAAAAAATACAAGAGAAAATATTCCGGAGACAAGATTTAGTAAACGAAAACATATATCATAAGAGTAATACTACAAAACATAGTACAAGCTCTAAGATGCATATTAAAAGTACTGACGACAATAGCCTTGATCGTTTTTATGCTGATTTTTGATGATTCAAAGGCTGAAACTGTAGGAAAAGCACAATATGTGTAATAGAGAAGCGCTGAAGTACTTTAAGTCCTTGAAGTATTAAAGAAGATGAAGCAATAAACGAAATCAGCCTCATGAAATAAGGGAAAACACCAAAGGAGGACAGAAGAAGATGAAAACGATTAGATTCAGTGGAGAAGTATTAAAATGACGTATTAAAACTTATATAAAACTAAAGATGCGCATTATCAATTTCACATAAGGTATTCAACCAAATTTTAACTGTTTAAGTTAATGCATACATATGTACATTTTCCGTGCAATGTTTAACTGTTGCAGTGAATTAAAAGTTTTTTTTTTTGTTTTCGTTTATCAATTATTGACAAGAAGTGGGTCTTGTTTAAAATAATTCCAACGACCTTAAAAGGAACTAAAACGTTTTAAGCGGAAGTACACATGAACGTTCACAGGTGAAAATGCCAAGTTGCGTTAAATTGTTTTGAATTATGGTCGAGAATATGAGGCCACTGTGTTGTGTCTGTAAATTGCGTGGGTTCTTTTAGCTGGGTTGCCCTGTTCTGTAAGTTGAAACTCTGAGCTTTCAGGGAGGACAACAGTTCCACCTTCATATGAGACCGACTAATTCAACTTATGTTCAAAGCCCTCGTAAATGTTCTTTCCATCCAAGACCACTTGAATCCAGGTCTTTCCAACCAAACTTCCATACCAACTAAATTACTTGAAAGTGCAATATAAACAATTCATTTCTATGAGTCAATTTATCTATACTAATATATTTTATATTCATTCCACACACTATAAGAGTCTATGGCGTATCAGTGCATTGTCTGAGTACAGGTAAGGAATGAGAAATAAGAAATCTATTGATATTTTGTAAACAACTGGTGGTTGTAGTTGTTGGGGAGCACATTATGAGGAAGAATGTTCCAGTGTACAGAGATAGATGGAATAAATGACGAATAGGGAGCCAGACTGCTATCCTCTAGACAGCATCCAGAATTTTAGGGATATTTTAGGTGCACAACCTCAAATATGTGAACAGTATTCTAAGGAATTTATATAGTGTTGGTAGCTGAGTGGTAGACGCCGTCCACCTTTAAATGCAGTGAATGGCCGGAGAGAAGCTGGCTATCCTGTTACATAGAATGGCAGAAAGATCGAAGTTCACTAAGCAGGCCTCGATGCCGGACATGATCTGAGGGCCTTGGTATTATCAAGAACGATATCACATCTTTCTCCGAACTTTCCATAGCACGTCCGAGTGATATAGGTTGGAAGATTAGCCGTGGATCTAGATTGGCGGAATCAACACTGGTGGCTGATTAACTGGTAGGCCTCTGCATGGTGGAAAATTTGCCTGTTGATAACCTTTTCCGTTATGTTGGAAGAGACTGAGATAATCACGATTTTATCTCCCATTTTGGAATAAGTTGGATAATATGCTGGCGTCCACGTATTGGGATAAGTGTCAGCTAGTATAGAAGAATAAAGACGAGTTAAAGGACAAGTGTTGGACCAGGAACATAACGTTTGAGTGTAGTCGGAGAGATTCCATCGGACCAGAAGACCCTTTCCTGTCCAAGTTATTTAGTATTCTTCTTATATCTTTCTGCCGAAAGACTACTAGAGGAATATGGTATTCATTTACTGGCTTTGTGTGAGGCGATTTTACTTCGTCATCTGCGTAGGAGATGAAAGAAAAGAATTTTGCCAGAATGTGGACTTGCAGTTAGAGGAGTTAGACTCTTGAACATGACACCCGTACAGGGAGCGATCAGTCTCTTTCGCTTAACGTGGCCTCGAAATGGCTCCCACAGATCTGCACTCTCTAGGACTGACTTGGAAGAGTGTGTTGCAGTGAGATTATGCTCCAGCTGACAGAAAAGCTTTCTGACTCGTTACTGAGAACTTCCTATCCGTATACTATCTGTCAAACCGTCTTAATTTTTCACCTTGCACAGCTGACTTCTTCACCATATTTTTAAGTTTCTTTGGTACTTTGTTGTTAGATTTGTAGGATTTCAGTGAAGCAGCTGATGTTTACATCTTTCTGGATAATGTTGCCTGCCGTTGCTTTTCCCTGATGCACTCTTTTAAGAAAGGACTGACGAACAGCGATATTACAGTCTATAATAATATATCTTTAGAAATCAGTAAGATGCAGCGTGGATTTTAGAAAAGTGCATATCGCGTTTATTATAGGTTTGCGAAACAGCCATCTAGAACAGGTGTGTTAACCGATGGTAGTATTTTAGGTAAATCTGTAAAAAACAGGAAAGGTTTTTAAATTACGGAAATGTTAAACTATGCTTATGGAGATGATGTTAGCCTGTGTGTTTGAAGAGGAAAGTACTCAGTTTAAAGGTGTTGGCTAACTCGCTTTATATCAAGCTCATCTGCAAATGAAACCTATTATAAATGGCCGTAGCACCTTGAGATTCAAATCCAAGTCTTTCTTGTCCCAATTGTAAGAACTGTTTTAAAAGAACCAAATCTTTTAACGGCTTTTCACTCCCCAGAGAATAAGCGCTTAGCTGTAATCCTTTGGAAATCAGAAGACAGTTCATTTTGGCCTTTCAGCATCTTGGTTGCTTGTAACGACTATTTATTTTTAGATTAAATATGTGTCCTAGGGTCAATTTCACTGGGCCGTGGGTTAAAACATCCGAGTATCTTCTGTGGGGAAAGAAAAGCCTATTTATCAGTGCCCAAGTTCGGCTCTAGGACTAGTTGAACAGAGATCTCGCAAAAGTTCCTCTTAAAAATCCAACCTGCGGGTCATCAGGTAGCTCCATGAAAGTTATTATCAGGATACGCAATAACCTGGCGTTAAATATCGTATTATAATTTAGCACTTATTCATTATTTATCAGATTTAAGAAATTTAATTGGAACTGACAGTATTACGAAAGAGAAAATTGGGTTATAATCAAAATTGCGTATTTCCATATCAGCTTGTTTATTTTGCTGAAGATAAAAAAAAATGCAACCTCCGAATAAGACATTGCATTCTAGAAAAAGTTCATATACAGATGTCTCCAGCCGAAGGCTAAATGTGACGTCACTCTGACAATTTCTCTGTGGCAATCCTAAAAAAATAAACGTAACTACATGGTAGCGACGTCAAAAATATATCAACCATGATGCGAGTATAACTGGAGACCTAGATAAAGGCGACCTCAATATATTCCATGGTGTATTATGTTTTTAGACATTTTTGTTCTGTTACTAATATTAAGGTTATGTCTGACAAAGTGCGTTTTTATTAATATGATGAAATGTTTTGCCAAGTATCACAAGCAAAGCTATAAACGCACGCATGAAAAATAACTCTATGGATCACAGAAATGTCCTCATTTCAAAAAGTCGACTACATTGACTTGAAACTGAGCCAACAATTAGCTACAAATTGTCCCACAACGAGGCCATATGGAAAACAAAATATTACCCAGTTTTTGTTGCGTAAATGAGGTCAGACGTTACTTCGAAGGAAAATTGCAAATGTTAGTCGTTATCTGATTGCAGTTGATGACGGAGTCGATGCACTGAATGCATGGCATGGATAACAATAGGACAAAGATCATTAGCTTTTGAAGATTATGCCTGACAATATATATTGTCAGGCATAATCTAAATAGTTTAGTAAATCAGTTTAGTAGTAAATCAGTTTCATCAACCAGTGTCAGACCACCACTTACTAGAATCTTGAAGAAGTTCCATTTTTGGTCACTGGAGAAGAGTTTACAGATTATGGAAACTTAATCCATTCATGAGATTAATAATAATATACTTATATATAGACTTATATAATAGACTTATAAACAGTCACGTAAGAAATATCTTATGTGACTACACTTCAAACAAGTGTAGTTGACGGAACTCCTAACCGTAATTTTTTGTAATTAATAACGGATTTTATTCACTTTAATTTTTCGTTTTCCTCTTTTCCTCTGTGTCAATCGAAATTCCCACCATTTCTGGCTTTAGCAGTTCTAAAAGTTTTACTTCATCTGGAATTATTCAAAATTTCTCCATTGAAGTCTCACTTCATTGATGCGTATATAACTTTGCTTTTTTTATGCTTTAAATAGCATCGTTACTTGTACTGAGTGAGATAGGATCAGCAGACCCTCATAATTGCCCTCTTTTCATCACACAATACTTCCCGGAAATTGTTGAATTGAAGTAACACCAGTTTTGCTCATTGCTGTCGGAACACTATTCTACGCAAAGCTCAACATAAAGCGCTTTATTTTTAGCACTCTTTCACTGAATGCAACATTTCAAATATATCAGCCTACGATGCTCTTGGAAATTTAAGTGCAGCCAGCGCTCAGCCAACACTCCTAGAGTAACTATCGTTATTGTGGCTAGTATAGAGACAATCTCCGTTTTCCCTTTCAGATCACGCAGGGCATGCGTCACGTGATACATCACCGTTTTCCAACAATGGGAGTTTTAAAGTTTGTTGAAGCTTTTTTAATACCTTTTTTTAAGTATGGATCGACAGTTCCATCAATACAGCTGAGATTCTCCACATACACACATCAAAGAGAGAAATTTTCTGTTCCAAACAGGTAATAAGTTTCATGCAAAGGTATGACGTAAAGAATGATGCATGGCATTTAATGAGTGTACTCGCTTTTTCTACATATATTTATCTTTGCTTTAAGATAAGTGGGTTTTATTGTGGTAGGCAATTCCCCCCTACACGCGACATCTTTTCGTGATTCTTAATGATAGCAAATCTAGGTAATAGAGCAAATATCCTTGAACCACTTTAATTTTCTAGATTTCCTTTTCAGCAAAAACGCTTTATATGTTGACAGTAGCAGACACCAATGTGCAAAGCGCTAAATAACTTCAGCATTCTAAAAATCAGATTTTCTAGTTAGGAAGGAAAAGGCTTTACCAAATCATTTAATAATAGTAACGCTATATCTGAGTGGAAGTAATAATTGCGCGAGAAGGGAATACCATGTTCCACTCCATTTGATGAGCAAATAATCACAAATATTCTAACCAACCTCAAGAAAAGATAGCATGAAATTTGAAGAAACGTCATTCTGAACTGCACAGGAAAAGTTGTTTTTCCTGTGAAGTTCAGTAAAAAAATAAATAAAATTATTCTTAATCTTTCTTGGTGTCTTTTGGATCATCGGCTGAGTTTAATTTTACCGCCAGATGTGTTACAGCCAAATGTGTCGTGAAGCCAACGTAAAGATAGGTTCCATGAACCCCCCCCCCCAACCTCCATCACCATCACCAATTCTAAATATGCTCTTGATAAAACAAACATTCATTAGTACCATTTCTATGAGAAAAATCAAAATTGAAAAATAAAAATGATAAACAAATGCGAGGTGGAAAATTCACTTCATGATAACAGGTTGTAATTAACTTACTACGATGTGAGCGGGGAAAATTATCATTAATACAACAAATATATAGAGGAACTACCAGTCTTGCAGAAAACCATGAAAAATTCACGAATTAAGCCAAATCGAATATGTTAAATATATAATTCAACCCTTAAATCACAAAAAATGAAAACCACATCCTAAATAGAACTTTTTCTTTATACTACATCTATGCAAGTGAATATTATATAAATGCAAAGCATTTTTACATAAATATTTCCAATTTTATTTGTGGGAAAAGTGTTAAGAGCGTTTAGAATATATTATAACAAAAAAGATGTCGCTATGCAATGAGTAACATTATTTCAGACATCCTTTGCAGAAAAAAAATCGTCTAATTAAGATAATGGAAACGTAGTTTTCAAAGGCAGATTCTAGTGACAAAACTGCATGAAACAAGCGATTGACGGTTGAAGATTTTAAGTAAGTTCCCATGGGGTAGGAGAGAAATATATTGCTCCATGTATAGGCAAACCAAATAGAATGGAGAGGTCATGAGAAATCTGATGATGATGATGCCTCTGGCAGTGTAAATTCGTATAGAGAGAATGCATCAAGTGGCTGGTTGAGTGGATATTACCTGCTCTCCAACCAACTGCGGGTTGAAAAGCGAGTACACGTTTATTATTGCAAAAAACAGTCAATTTGTTGGGAGAAAGTGTCGCATTTACTGAGAGCAGCTCCTCACCAACACTTAATAAAGATTCTCAAAAGAAATTGTTTTAAGACGGTCTTTCAATTTTTATAAATGCAAAAATAATGAAATATCCAGCTATTCTGAAAGAAAAGAAAAGAAAGTAGAAAATGCATTCCTTCCTTTTAATTACCTAAGTGATCTATTGTCTATTTCAAACTATATTTATCGGTTTAATTTTCTACGTTAATCCTTTTTGGCCAAATGCTCATTACAGCGCACTTCTTCGTACCTTTCTGCATTTTGGATTCTGAAATCTTGCGGCATTAGGTGTGTTTCTTCTGATGCATTCTTATTATCTCCACATGCGGCCATCGATTTCGCTTTAATCTTCTCGTTTATTACTAGCACGGAATAAATTAAGAGAGAGAGATGATTAGAGAAAGGAAGTATCTTATTACATCCTTGCATCACTGGGATCCTTATTACGACTTCCAGTAATCCTCCTGTCTCTGTTTTTTCGAACTGCGTGCATCACGGCTACCATTTCAGAGCGAATGTGAAAAAGTCTTTAATCTTCGTAATTACGTTTAATAATATAATAAACATTAAGTTATTCCAGTAATTAAACACTCAGGCAGAATAATGAGGTTAACTACATTTCTGACTGCCGGGCAATTGGATGTTAATAAGGTGCGCCTACGATCGTTTCATAAATCAACAAGAAATATCCTTTAAAAAAAAAAAGGAAAGAGAAAATCAAAGTGCTTATTTCTATTACTTCTAGAAAAGACAAAGAAAAGTTTAATTTCTTTGCTGCAATCTGTCATTAAAAGAAAAACATTTAATGGGGACTGAAGAACCCTGACAATATTTGTGCTTCTGTTAGACGGTAGAAATAATAAAATTTAATATACAATTTATTATTACTTTATGTAGATTAAAACGGCATTGTCAGAGTTGTATACTAGCCAGTAACATCCGAACTTAAGATGCGTATTATAATTATTGTTCCACTGCATTCTAACAACTAGCAAAACGGGCAATTTGATGGCTATATCAGCCATTCATCTGAACTAAAAGCTGTTCTGTTCTCTAAAAGCCCGTAATGAGCTTCAGTAATACACATTCCTGGAGGGAGGTTCTCAGTGTTCAGCCTGCGGGTGTCTAACACCTTAATGGATTCGAGTGGGCTAATGACCAATTCGGAATACATTAACCTGCTGCACAATAAATAGAACCATTCATCTCTGATTACTTCATTATAAACCAAGTTGCAGAATTATTACTATAACTGCAATGTTATTGTTGGGATACATTGAGTCAATTGAGCCTAAAAACGGAGGAAGTTGATATTTTTTGCAAGACAGACAAGATAAAATGAGCTATTGGTAGTGATTAACTTGATTAAACATTGAAAGCCTCAAACGCTTGTGGAACTGATGTTCAGGCCGCTGCAGTAACAGCATATGCAGAACTTCGATGAAGTTAGTTCTGTTGATCTCAGCAATTATCCTTGCTTGCACCTTCACATTGGTGGTCTTGTTAGTTAGCTCTGGATATATCACTGCTAAAAAGCTTCAAACATCGTAATGCAGGAAACAACCCAGGAGTGAACTAATGTATACAGGAGACATGGGTGAACACGTAGCATCCTCACTCATCAGCAAACATCCCAAGCTTTTTTAACACTACACCAACAATTTGCTATTAAACAAATAGTGGGAGCCGCATGGCTTGTTGAAAGAGACTGCTGATGGCGTGATTTACAGAGAAATTTGTTAAAACTGTTGACCATAAGCTTCTGGTTCCGATGGCATTTCGAATTTCTGTGTTTAAGAGTTGGTTTCTGTTTGGTTTTGCTATTTTATTACGCTGTTCAGCTTGAATTTATCCTGCTGCTTGGACATAAGCGTATTCAACCTATGAAACGCAGCAAGTTTTCATCACCAGATGATATCATATTAGTCTCACTTCAAGTCTCTGAATTAATGGAGAAATCTGCTAACATTCAGCTTTTATGATTTTAAGTTAGTTGATATTGGAGGAATTCGTTGAGGTATGATAAGTATTATTGTTCTTCAGCATAAAGACCTCTCACGATTACTTTAGTTTTCTCCAGTTGATTGCAAACTTTCACAAAACTTACGCTACAACTGGTGAACTCACCAGACTTCAACAACTCTAAATTCTGATCTCCAAATCATAGTTTTAGTGGAATTCTAAATACTCTAATTAACGTTCATGTTAGAACAATTCAATTTCCATTTATCTCAAAATATTCCCTTTTCTTCCAGGTTCAATTTTAACGACACAAAATCTTTAGCCTTTACAAGATTATTTGGATAGCATTACTGTTTAATGGGATAAACATGACACACGTGCTGCTTCCTGAAGAAAGGTAGTTTTGCCTTTCGTACTAACCATTACATTATCTTTGAACAGTTCTTAACTCTGTGCACATCAAAAATCTGACCAATCATTGGCCAGATTTGTGATATGTACGGTTCTACTGCTCAGTAACATCTGTGATTTAATACACAAGACAGAATTAGGATAACTAATGACGTGTCCCTCCCACCAATTAACTATACTCAATATAACTTTCAATGGGCTGGAATATAATATTTATATTTTTTCAATCTCTTCTAAATCTCTTAAGACACGTACAGCTCCTAGTTATTACCAGCCTTTGACAATTCAATTCCAAACTTTTTAATTATTTATATATTTTTTTTAAATTTCCTCTTCGTTAAACTCTTCTGTTTATACATATTTTATGTGAATGGCATCCTCGAAACAGTGCGAATCATATATTAGTTCCGTGAGCGAGTGCTAATGATTGGATAATCCTAGACCCCTTCTCTTCAGACCAAACATGGAGCTTTGTCAAGAATTTCATGTCTACACTAAGCAGATTGTTGGTTTTAAGGGACGGTGTCATTTCCACTCTAAAATTTAAAGTTTATATATAAATGAAAGACAACAGTCTGTAGTTTTGTAGAGCAGTGAAATAGAAAGAATTTTTTCAAAAAAGTGATTGTTGTTAATTATCATTTAGTATCTGTTCTGCTGATGGTTAGCATTAAATACGTAGTAATGTTCGCCTTAAATACAAACTGCTCCTTAAAATATCAAAGTAGTAAGCTATCTACTTTTAGTCTATTTTTTCATATTTTATTATTTTTTTTCACTCTATCAATTTTTTTGTGTTTTACTATCATCATCAGCGGCAACAAAACGTCACTTTATTTTTTTTATTTATATAACAGTAATAATTGTGTTTTGTGGCGTATTTCTTTGTGAAGCTTCTTTTCGCAGTCTTGCATAGCATTTTATTATTTTTTAGAGTTTACAATGTGAAGTAAGAATAAATAAAAAAAATGTTTACGCCCCGTAGTCCAAAAAAAAAATCCAGGCTTTATTAGATATCTGAAACCTTGGAAAAGAATGATAAAAAATATACTATTTTGCGTAGTTCGGAATTCTCACTGCGAAAACCGATATGACTGATGTGCTTTCATTCCATGTTTTAGAAAAAGTTCCAAAACAAACAGTACAGTCTTATTCCGAATAAGATCGAATAGGATCGAATTTAGTTTTCTAGTTTAAAAGTGTGCATTTTTTTTTTACAATAGTAAAGATTACAGCCATTTATTGTGCCTTGTGTGTCTCATTCACGTTATTTGAGTAGCTGGCCTTAAGAAAACAAATTCAAATAAATGAGCATGTGTTCAGTCGGAATGTAGAAATAAAAAAAAAGTAGAAGTTTCTTCATCTAATGAAATGTAATTTAATACTCGTCTATGCCGCACCAATCTGAGCTAGACAACGAGTACAGCAGCCAATAAAACAGATAATCAAGTAAAGAAAATTTCCTGCGACAATGCAACGTGAATTGAGAAGAAAATATCCAAGACGACAGCAAAACGCTGTAATTTGGAATACAGGTTTACGAAGATCGCAACTTGTTTTTTCCCCTCATTTCTGGGGAAGGGAACGGAACAAGTTTGCTTATGATTTTAATAGCAAGGAAACTTTTATGAAAGACTCAAGCCCTTATTAATTCCGTGGTTAATTTTGGTAAAATTTGGATCTAGTCAGACTGTAAAATAATAATAAATAGAACAATATTTAATTTAAGAGATTTTAAGAATTTAATTTAACATGAGGACTGACTCAGAGGGATAATATTTTGATTACTGAATCCAAAAGCAAATGCAATAGACATCTTAATGCAATGACGTCACTTTCATGCCATTATTTTACAGAAAAAGGCTCCGAAAATTATCCACGCATAAACGTATGGATAATTTTGAAACAGACCGGCGAAATATGGATAATAAATGTATTTCATAACAGGAATAGTTAAAAATGCTGACTCATTCACTGTTACAGTAGCTGAAACAAAACTGTTTTCTGTCTTGTACATCGCATAGGCATTTTCTTTCTAACATATTATTCTCTCTTTCAATCGCTTTATTGCTTGACATTAAGTAAACATCACTGCTCGAGGTATCTTCCTAATACCGAACATCCGATCCATGTACATTTAGTGCGGGAAATTACGAATAAATAACAAAAATAATAATATTAGCTCAATGACGAAATTTGACTCCGTTCAAACATTTTTACGAAGCTCAAGAATAAATAATTTAAGCTATTTGTCCACTGAAATGAACCGATTTAGAGCCAACTTAGAGGGCGTTTTAAATTGCAGTAAAGATTCCATATATCTAGTGTCTACAATACATCTAACAAAGGATGTTAATGAAGATTTGTTTTATGCATATACAGACGATAAAAACAAATCCATGCATTTGGGGAAACTCCCTCTAAAATTATTTTCAAATTTTCTATTAAGAAACAAAGTTTCTATTTAGCGAATAGGAAACCCATAAGAAGAAATATTTTAATTAAATAATCTGACTTCTTCACTCATAGTCTAGGTACACCGTTGGGGCACTATAAGGGTGACAGTCCTAACATGCTCTCTCTCTCTCTCTCTCTCTCTCCAAGTGTTTCTGCCTTGAGATTTCCTTGTCAAGGTGAAGAGGAAAGAATTAATCGATTTTCTAATATTATATATCCAGATGATTCCCCGTTTTTTTTTTATACAAGAAGTCAAGTCCTCTAGTGCTATTTTAGGTAAACTATCTGATCTATCCAATGGAGCTGCTTTTCGAATTTTCCTTTAGCAATGTCCAACTCTCACATCCGTATAATAAAACAGAGTTAACAATGGTGTCGAAGAGGTAGAGGCTTGTAATTAGCTGTATTTTATTGTCCTTCCAAAGTGGCTGTAATCTCTGAAGGGCAATACTTGCTTTAGCAATGCGTGCATGTTTAGACCGGCCATCTCTGTGTTGTATGCTTCCCATGTAGGTGAATCGTTCCACTTCTTCCACTTTTCATTAACTAAACTTTTTATTGGCTTATTGCCTGAAGACATCGTTTTTGATTTATGCATGTTGATCTTTAATCCATAATTGCTAAAACCTCTTTCTGTTAATTCTTGTAACTGGTGTTCATTCTCTGCTATGAGGCCAATTTCAATTTTATATCCACTAAAATCACTTTTTGTAGGTTTAGTGGATATAAAGCATATCTCTAAGTACAAAGTTCAATTTTACACTTCATTGTAAACATATCGGTTAGACACAAGTAATATTAGGCAAACTAGTTTCATAAGATGGGCCATCAACCGAAAAAAGGCAAAGGTTTGTATAAAAGGAAGTAAAATCATTTGTTTTTCGATGGAATGATGATATGAGAGCAAGTATTTTATTTAAAAAATAGGATTCGATAGAGTACTTAGAAATTACGTCGGTCACAAATTATATCTTGCAAACGATAAAAAGACATTTTTCTTTTGCAACAAAAATATATCTTTCAAAACACAAAACAAACAAAACGGTTACCCCCAAAGAATGCCAGTCCTGAAAGATTACCATAAACAGAGAGTCTATTATCCAGCTGGCCTCGTGAACACACACACATATCCGCAGACATAAAAATACTATTGGAAAAGGAAGGCAACGGGAAACCACCTATAAAAAAATTCTCTAGTAAAGTGGCATTGCTACCCAGCCAACCATTAGGTTGAGGGAAAACTCACACAACATAATCAGTACCAAGACTGGTGAATTTTATTTTACTAATGCTGTTCATGTCAGCTAACGCATGCTCCTATTCGGAATTGTTCAGTCTCTTAACTATAAATTTTATCTACAGTTTATCTGTTTGACTGTTCTTCAAAAATTAATTATTTTTTGCTTCATTTTTTATTTCTAGTCACCTTACCTGAGCCAAACTTTCATTTCATTAAAAATTTAACTTTTAACAATTACGGTTAAAAATAGTGTGTAGTTTCATAAAATTGGTTTTTGCATTGGTGTCGTCGCCTCTAATGTATACCAAGTGTTGTATGCAACTCCACTTCTTTCTATTATCAAATACTTCAAATCACGTATTGGCCTTCTACTATAATGCTATGTTTCACGAGGATGGGGGTATGACAAATTCTTCCGCGAGTAAAAATTGTCATCATCATCATCATCAAATTCCTGATATGTATCCTCAAGGGGTGCACAGGATATGATAGTACTGCATAAAATCTTACACCATTACTAACTTCTCATTTCTAGTTTTCTAACTTCTAATTTTTACTGACTTATTTCCTCTAAATCAATCTGTTACCTGTCAAGACTTCAACATTATCAATCTTATATGTCTATCTTCTAATGCACTTTTTACTGTATCAATCCACCTATATCTTGGTCTTCCTCTGGATCTTTTTCCTACCAACCTGGCAAAGAACATTTTGCTAATCTTTCTTCTCCCATTCTGTTCAAGTGACCACACCACCTGAGATGCTCTGCTAACACATTCCTGGATGTTATATCCTGGATGGTAACAATATTAATTTCTTTCCTAATATCCTCGTTTTTAATATCACATTGCGATTGATGCCATCTGTTCACGCTCCTAATCTTCCTCAGGACTCTCATATCTGCGGTCTCTAGTCTTTGGTCAAGTGTTTTACTTCTAACCCAGTTCTCAGATCCATAAGTTAAAACTGGTTTGAACACTGTCTTGTATACAGCTAATTTAGTGTTCCAACTAATTTCTCTCTTATTCCATATGAATTTATTCAATTGACTTCCTACCATACTAGCTTTGTTGATTCTGTTGTCTATTTCCATATTTAATTTACCATCTTTACTAAAAATCGTGCATAAGTAGCTGAATGTTTCACTTGTTCTATAAGTTCTCCATTCACAATGCAGTTGATATTTTCAATGCTTCTCTTCTGCCTATTTTCATTGTCTTTGTCTTTTTATTGCTGACCATCATACCATATCTATTACAACAGTCATTCAATTTAGTCAGGGAATCTTGCAGACTTGTAGTGGATTTATTTAAAAGTATAACATCGTCCGCATAAAGCAAAGAGCTGATATTATTAACATCTCCAATTTTGATATATTTAATACCACTTTCCTTCATAATGTGATCAATATAGATGATGAATAAGAGAGAAGATAAGGTACATCCTTGTCTGACACCAGATTTAACATTAAACCATCTTCCTCTACTTCCTTCCTAACTGCTGACTTACAACTCAAATAACGACTACGTATTGCTTGGTATAATGCTCCATTGATATCATACAACTGTAGCACTTTAAATAGCTTCTCTCGCGGCACCCTCTCATACGCCTTTTCCAGATCTACAAAACTTAAACACAGATCTTTGCTATATTACCCTCATTTCTCAACTATTTGTCGTAATGAAAATTTGATTTGGACAACCTCTATTTGGCCTGAATCCAGAATCCTTCTGGATTCAGGCCAAATAGAGGTTGTCCTTCTCAACCTTCCACAATCTTTCCACAATCCTTCTCAACCGTTTCAGCGTTTCTCAAGTATACTTGAATAAATCTTAACAGGAACACTCAGTAGGTAAATAGCTCTGTAATTCTCACATTCAGTTTTATTTCACTTTTACGTAGGCTGTTCAATAAGTAATCAGACAATATTTATACAGAAAACAGATTATTTTTAATCGACATAATTTACATGGTCTTTTTCGAAGTAACTATGGGAGACGAAATACATTTGTCCCAACGTTGCGTCAACTTTAAACACATGTGAAAGTCCGTTTTTTGAGAATTCTTTCAAAGCCGCCTCCGCAGCTTTTACACATGCTTTGTTGCTTTCGAAATGGCGGCCTCTTAGTGGTTTCTTGAGCTGAGGAAACAGCCAGAAATCGCAAGGTGCGAGATCAGGACTGTATGGAGGGTGTGATAAGATATCTGTGTTGTTCTTCTGGAAAACGTCCACTACACAACCAGCAATATGTGGCCTTGCATTATCGTGGTGCAGTAAGAAGCCATTTTCAGCAATGGACGCTTCCTTTTGACGTGCTTGATGATAATCGCTGCTGTGTTGATCATTGTCTCTGATGGACGTTGAAGGTCTTCCCTCACGTTAAAGATCTTCCACATTTTGCCTTCCTTCCTTAAAAGTTTTATGCCAGCGAATAACACTTTCTCTCGACATTGCTTCACCGTGGAAAGCTTCGCGTATCATGTTAAAAGTGTCCGATGCCGATTTTTGCAAACGCACGTAAAATTTAGTCGCATAACACTGTTCCAAGGACGCTTCCATTCCGAAGACTGGTCGCGACCGTAGGCGCGCCGAAACAAGCTTGCGTTTAGTCACGTAACACTCTGACACATCAGCCCGTATACACCATCTATCAACCTCTTTTGTTAATACAGACAGCAATATTTCTTTATTCCACAGAAATTAATATTGCGATGAGTGGTTTCGCCACAGTAAAATTAGTCTTATTACTTATTGAACAGCCCACGTATATATGGGTACAATGAGAGCTCTACTCCAATCATCTGGAATTCGTCCCTCTGCCAATGCCTTCTGAACTATGCAGTGCAGCCACTGTAAGACTTTTATACCTCCATACTTGAGCATTTCTAGTCGAATATCATCTATTCCCGCTGCCTTTCCATATTTCAGACTTTTCATGGCTTTTTCTACTTCAAGTATGGATATGTACTCCTGATTGCATGTCTGTTTAGTGTTTTTTACTGTGTGCTGTTATCACTGCTTGTTTCATTTAGCAATCTGTCGAAGTAATTAGTCCGTACATCAAGAATATCTTTTTTCACAATTTTTTCATGTCACCTTTATCATTTATAATTCCTTTTATAGCACTCTTTCCTCCACGTCTGAGCTTTTACAACAGTCTCCAGAATATTTTGCTATCTTCTTAATATTTATTTTCTATGTTCTTACCAGTCTTCCCATCACTTTTGTTTAGCTAGTTTTACACACTGTTTAGCTTTCTTACATTTGTCTCTGTATTCTCTAGGAGCACAAGCTGACTTATTTGCCAGGAACTTTTGATATGCTTTCTTCTTTTCTCTCACTGCCTCTTTAACTTTTTGTGTCCACCATGGGGTTCTAATTTTTCTATCCTTGCAGACAACCTCACCACATGCCTCTCTGGCTGAATCAATCAGAGTTTTCTTCAAGGCTTGCCACTGAATCTCAACGGTTTGGTTCCTGTTCTCAAACTCTTTCATATTTTCTTGAATAATGTTTGTGTATTTTAGTCTACAGTTTACATCTGAGAGCTGCTCAACTTTTATTCGCTTTAAAACTTTCTTACATGTTCCTGTTAGCAGTATGAAATTCAATTTTATTCTGCTCAAGACTAAACAGTGATCACTCCCAATTTCAAATCCTCTGTACACTCTAATGTCCGGCGCCAGCGGGAAAACATCACTATCAACAAAAACATAGTCAATGAGACTTTTTTTCTTATTTCTTGCCTCTTCTTTCCATGTAAATTTGTGCACATTTTTACGTTGTAGCGTGGTGTTAGTAATAACCAGTCCATGTCCTGAGCAGACATCCAACAGATATTTGCCATTATTATTAGCTTTGCTCTTTTCTCCAAATTTCCCAAAATATTTTTCTATGTCTGACAATCATTTCCTACTCTGCTACTTCGATTCGCAACAAGGACCAACTTTTCCTTTTTCATTGTGTCAGGTGTTTTCTCTAAAGTCTCTAAACATTCCTCCACTTCTACCTTAGGAGAATATTCTGTGGGATCATACGTACAAATAAGTCTCAATTTTCAATTCCCCATTCTGATATTTGCCCACATCACTCTACTTGTGTTCAATTTTGTGTTCAATACTATAGCTACACCTTCTTTTCCCTGACTGTCATTGCCTGAATATCACAATTTGTATTTATTGCTTAGAAAGATCTCACCAGTTGTTTTTTTCTTTTTTTTTGTTTTAGTCACCCATATTATATCGATCTGGTACTTAAACAATTTCTCAGCTAGCTCCATTTCTTTGCAATTCAGGCTTCTTATGTTGATAGTACCGATTTTGAACCCAGGTGACGAGTTGGGGATGTCTTTTAGGATTTGTTCCAGTAGCTGACTTTTCGCTGTTCGCTCTGGTTCCCTGGCGAAAACAACGGAGGCCTTGTTTAACCAGGCGACGCCCCAGCCGATATGAAATTCTGTCATTTTGTACCATCATTTTTATATTTTGGCTTAAGCCAATAAGAATATAATTAGTTCGGCTAAATCCCAAACTTCCAGCCCATCCTCGTTCGTTCAGTATTCAGGTAGATACCTAACAAGATGCCCCAAGAGAAGGTGAGGATTGGACATTAGGTCAGAAGCCCTGGTCGGTTCTGCGCATTCCTTTAAATGCGATGTGGAGTTCACCTCTCAGTTATACAGCTTTGAGCCTTAACCACCCTGAGTAAAATATTGTTCTAGTAGAAATGTATCCTACAATCATCGCTTAGTCAAATATGGAGATTGTATGGAAAGTTTGGTGTTGATTAATTAAGCAGTGAAAATTTCCATAGCGAGAAAATAAACATTTAGTCTTACATAAACTTTTATTTTCTTAATAATTTGAGAAACTCTTCTTGACCGAAGTCGTAGCCGAATTCTGTAACACCATTGGTTATGTTTGTTCCTCAAAGGCAATGCATTTGAGGAACAAACTTTGCTAATTACTTCATAACGCTCTCTAAATTAATAATAATAATAATAATAATAATAATAATAATAATAATGAATATTTAAATAAAATCAATATTTAAATAAATAATTAAATCAATAATAACAATAGACAGTTACGAAATATTTTTAGAGAGCCTTAAGATACGATAATCTTAAGTGTCCATATCTGCTTTCAGAAAATTAGATTTCAGGTATGGTGACATTTTGAGGACAGACCCAACAGTTTAATATTCTTGGATTTATTCGACCTTTTCTGGTGGTTATCTTGACTCCGAAAAAAAGAAAAGTTCCTCGTTCTAAAATCGTTCATACTAAAAACTATAGTATGAACTGAAATTAGAAGGCATTAAGTGATGAACACTGATCAAAAGAAAGAAAGAAAAAGACAGAGAGGCAGATATTTATTAGGCATGCAACATTCAGCTGTTTAGGCTTATGTAAATCAATTTAAAGTCTATCCTATATATTTTTTTTCAACCAAAAATCTTCTGTCCACCTTCTAATTGATGACTGTTGTTTTGTAAGCTTCGCTGAAGAAGATCTTCGATAACTGCTGCATCGTAAAATATTTGTAACAACATCTTTATTCAATATACAGTGTTTTTAAAATGCATATTATTAAACATGCTACATTAATGGTTTGATGGCGTTAAATTTCGATTATGTAACACAAATGGGAACTAAATTTGTTGTTGTTATTGTTTGTTGTGAGCGTCCATGCACATTACGACACATAACTCTATGGAAAAATCCATTCTGCATATCGGACTGCCTTTTCCCAGAAAAGTCACTCTATCAAATGTGGATCCGACCTTACATACAGTGAGGGATTAGTATTGCTTGGGATTTTAGGTCAGGTATGTAATTTCGTGTGTTGTGTTCCAGAGTGGATATTCCTGTTTCGCAGAATGAAATGTACAAATTTCCGCAAGAAAACTTCTCTGCCTCCGTATGAGCCTGGCTAACACTTATTAATTCCTATAAGAATTAAAGCAAATATCGTAGAGTTCTAGCGAATATGTTACAAAAGCTCTTTTTAGCAAAGGACACTGATATTCGTTTCAAATGGCTAAAGCTATTAAAATTTCTATCACACAAGTGTGATAGAAATTTTAACATTTAATATAAGTGTTATTCAGGTGTTTATGCTTGATAAACACTTAATATAAGTATTAAACACTTATATTAATATAAGTATTAAAACTTAATATAAGTGTTTATCAGGCATAAACACTTAATATAAGTGTTTATGACTGATGTTTCATCATCATCATCATCATCAAATTCCTGCCATGTACCCTCAAGGGGTGTACAGCATATAATATTACTACATGAAAAATTTACATCATTACTAACTTCCTCTCTGCAACTTTCCTCCAAATCAATCTGTTACCTGTCAAGACTTCAACATTATCAATCTTATTATGTCTATCTTCTAAGGTAGTTTTTCCGCATCAATCCATTTGTATCTTGGTCTTCTTCTGGGTTCTTTTTTCTGCCAACCTGGCACAGAACGCTTGTTTTGCTAATCTTTCTTCTCCCATTCAGTTTAAGTGATCATACCACCTGAGATTAGCTCTGCTAACACATTCCCGGATGCTAACAATTCTTTCCTAATTTCCTCGTTTGTAATATGATATTGCCATTGATGCCATCTGTTCACGCCTATAATCTTTCTCAGGACTCTCATATCTGCGGTCTCTAGTCTTTGGTCAAGTATTTTACTTCTGACCCAGCTCTCAGATCCATAAGTTAAAACTGGTTTGAATACTGTCTTGTATACTACTAATTTATTCTTCCGATTAATTTCTCTCTTATTCCATATGAATTTATTCAATTGACTTCCTACGATACCAGCTTTGTTGATTCTGTTGTGTATTTCCATATTTAACTTATTGTCTTCACTAAAATTCGTGCATAAGTAGCTGAAATGTTTCACTTGTTCTATAAGATCTCCATTCACAATGCAGTTGATATTTTCAATGCTTCTGCCTATTTCCATTGTTTTTGTTTTGTTATTGCTGACCTTCGTATCATATCTATTACAATAGTAATAGATATGGTATGAAGTAAGAGAGGGATAAGGTATTCAATTTAGTCAGGGAATCTTTCAAACTTGTGGCGGATTTATTTAGAAGTATAACATCACCCGCATAAAGCAAAGAACTGACATTAATATCTCCAATGTTTCATCATTCGTATAAGTCTCCAGTTAAGAAACTATGTGATTTGTCCTTTGTGGTCGAGTTAAATTTTCTGCTCTACAATAGAGGATTCTGTACAAGATAATCTATCCTGAACTCATTATAACGGACGTAAGGATTATCATGTAAAAGTACAAAATTTAGAATCGTCTCTTCACGAATAAACCCGTAATTTCCTCACATTTATCTTTTAATCCTGTTAAACCTTTTTAATCTTTAATTATTTTCTAACCGAGACGCAGTATTTCAATGAGAATAAATTCGCTCTTCTTTGAACGTTTTCCTTAGCCTCTTAAAATGACCCAAGTAAGACGTAATCCTCTTAAAATGTAATTCTAGTTATCCAGCTAAATGGACTTCGGATTAAAGAGGAGTTCTGCCTCAGAAAAAAGAATTTTGACTTTTCCAATTAAATCGTCTGGCAATAATCAAGCAACATGAATAAAGTATAAGAAACTTCCAACCAGTCTTTTGAGTTCGTAATTTACCCGAAGAAAACTTCTTAATATTTCTTAAATTGCAAACTCGCCATTCAAAGCACCGGCATTATGCGCTTGACTATATGATTAAAAGCATCTTTAATAAATGCAACTCAAGATCACCGCATGCTTAGTCTTTATGTCGTTTTTGAGGAAGAGTCGCATGCAGCTCATTCCGTACTCTCAAAGTCGCAAATCAAAGTTATTTTGTAGACTCCATAATTTAGTAGAATGGGCACTGCAATCTTATTAAAGAGCCGTATCGCTCACGATTCATCTATCCATCAATATTAATGATGTTCTCCAGTAGAAGATG
The DNA here is from genome assembly GCF_054136105.1 of Typopeltis vanoorti. Classification (NCBI taxonomy): domain Eukaryota; kingdom Metazoa; phylum Arthropoda; class Arachnida; order Uropygi; family Thelyphonidae; genus Typopeltis; species Typopeltis vanoorti. The sequence continues at coordinate 8,986,385 of NC_143569.1, forward strand.
TTGGTATTTGTCTTTTCAGCACCATTCATCTTCATCGTACCAAGATACGGAAACGATAAATCGGTGTCTGTTAGCATTGCAGTAAAAACGTCCGGTTTGAAGGAATTTAGCGAAGCAGTAAGTGAATGATGCTTCCTGTTACTCAAAGAGATGCAACTCATCCAAAACAACTCTCCTATTGATTCAACATGAAACCATCGCTCATGACTGGATACAACAGCCTCGAGCAACTAAATAAAATATTCGTTTTAAAGCTAAAAAAACTCCATCGAACTTTATAATGTCAATCAGGACAGAGTGAGCAATTCTTTCCTTCTCTAGTCTGCATAAAAAGTCCATCGAGTTTGTTCTCGGACGAGTTTTTATTTTTCTGGGAGAAAATCTGAATTCTCAGAAGAATAAACCCTTACACTGCTCATCCATAGCCCATATAAATGTTCCCTACGTCTTTCCTAGCAGAGACACCTGTCATTTTCGATTATGCTACCGAGGTGCGATAATGAGCCATGGCTTGGTAGAGTTGCCTCGTCAAACATTCTTTCTCCTGAACACATTGTAATAAACAAAGAGAATATGTAGAAGCGCATCAAAATAATTGATTGTATTCAATTCAAAATTCGCAATACAAAAGCAGCTGAATTAAACGAAAGTGGGGGATCATTTGTAAATGCAGGACGACACGTCTAAAATTAGCGAAATCATTCACGATGCAAGCAAAAGGAAAACGCCATTAGGCAGCGACGACCAGAACTATTTGCGGTGTTTATCAGTCAGGTACCACCACCATTCTATAATGCGCTTAGTAATTAGCCAAAGACAACACCTTTTTACTTGGCCATTTAATAAAAGTTATCCAAGATTAACGTCACGATTTTCGTTTTCCACCTGGCGGAGCGCTAATGAGCCGTAGCTGCTAAGCGAAGTGAAGAGTAGCACATCAAGAAATGTTGCATTTAAACGACGGAAATCTCCTCCGCAAAAATTTAATGGGTTGCTCGTTATCCAAGTCACTTAGACATCTTTCTTTGAGAATGAGACATGAAAGACGTACAAATCACAGCATTGGAAAATATCACCGCCTTCTGTAACTACCGTATTCCGAAATGATCGCCTTTTCATTTGTGAGCCATTGAAGAAAGAAAACTCGTTGCACAGTTCATCTCAAAGGATGTTTTTCCCCAAACCAAATGAAGACTTTCAAGTTCATTGCAATCTATGACAAAATAATGGAAGTTTGCTACATAATTAAAAGAATTTGTTACAAATTTTATTATATTCTTGTTTTTTTTTTGTTTTTTTTTCGTTGTGTGGATTTCATCCCTTAGGGTACTTGGAGGCAAATATGCGGTAACGAGTAAACCAAGTCTTATCAAATAAGATAAACATGTTGTTATTCAGCATTATTTGAGCAGGTCCTTCTACCACGTGATATTATCAACTGCACACACCTTAGGGTTAAATCAATTTCTCACTTAATTGCATCTCGATGTTTTCTTCGAAATGAAGTAATAGGAGTGGTGCTGATTTTCTTTTTTTCTACCATTTTACTTCGCAGAGATGTTATTAACCTTCCTTCTAGCTAAAGTGGAACCTTTTCTATTCGGATAACTAAAATTAAAGCAATTCTTATAATGGAAGAAAACTGCTAAGCATTTTCATTCAACTGTATTATATGACGCGCGCGCGGCGGGGGGAGTGCACGGAAGAATTTTAATGAAATGTTTTCATAAAGAAGCAAAAGGGACTGGATCATGCCGCGAGGAATTCGTGGAATGTTGTGTTTGCTGTGTCAACTATCGTAAGAAAGCAAAATTCTAAAAGGAATATTTCAAGTATTCATTGATTATTAATAAAAAACGTAATAGTGTAGTATGTATCTCTGTGTGTTTTACTTATCTTGCAGCCATTATGAGGGTTATCACTTACTCGAAGGCATAATGAAATAGAAAAACAAAAATAGGGTCTTAATGGAAATTATGGTTTATCAGAATACTTGAATGTTTCAAAATGCCTTTAATTGTGAAAGTTTGACAATTATGTACCACGTTTGGGTTACAATACTTAAATCTCTATCGATTAATTAACTTCTAGATCACAATACATTTGCTTGATTGATAAGAAAAAGTAGACAAACAGGTAATTCAAAAAGAAGGAGAAAAAAATCATATAAACAATCACAGAGCTACTTAAAAGGAGGTAAATCATCTGATAAAATTAATCAAAAGTGTTACATTTACAGATTTTTTTTAAATATATTTTATGTGGTAAATAAAATGTTACGATGATTTTATGGTAAACATTTATTTAGAGCATATTCTTATATTTTAGTAAGACTTGGACTGTAACATAGACGGCTAGTGAAGAATTCAATTGTTTAAAATGTGCTGTTGGTTGCTAAAATAAACTGAAGAGAAAGTGTGAAAGAAGACAATCATAGAAAGAAAGATGAAATTCCTGGGACATAAAGAATGGATTGTAAACGTATTAGAAGGAAAAGAAGAGGACGGACGAAATATACATTCTTAGTGGAGGTGTTTAAATTAATCGGAAAAATGAAATAAAATGTGAATATCGCATTTAATCTTCACATATCTACTATTCGTCTACATTAGCATCAGACATTAGCATATTTTTAATTAACCATGAAAATTTGGCTGGTATTATTATTCGAATTAATGAATTTATTCGATTAATAAATTTAAGAAATCAGTCAAATAATATTTATAGTTAAACTTTTTTTAAGTTCAAGAAATCAATGATGACCTAGAAATTAAAGGGTGAAAACAAATCACTTTCAAAAAAGCTACTTTCCTTTTCTAATACGGTCGTGCCTTCTTTATGAGGTTTCTATTTTTAGAAGCAACTCGCTTCATTAAAGAATAAACATAGAATTTGCTTCATTAAATCTTCGAATTCTATTAGCGAATTAATATTCTTCAAAACTTTTGCATAATCCAAGTAACTTTAATAGCTTGTGACACGGGACTCAAGAAAAAACAATCCATTATCATCGCTTCGATAAGCAACCGTATTTTTTTCTCTCTTTAGGTTTACGCTTAGGTGGCTGTGTGTATAATTATCGCATCCATTATTCACCCTTTCGACGCCTACTGGGATAAAAGCTGATAACTATTTACCTGGATTTGAGGAAAGGTGATGAGAAAACTCAGAGAAGTCGAGAAAAATTTACTGTAAAAGGCTGCTCTGAAACATGTTTTTTCTCTCATTCAATGCGATGCAATGTTTATTCTAAAGATTAAAGTTCACCAAGCTATTTTTCTTGGCAGTGAAAGTAAACTAATACGAGCTGCCTCACCTCTTGAAGAGGATTACATCATATTCTCTCTCTCTCTCTCTCTCGGAGGTTATATTTCATGGTATAAAATGTTTCACCCTGTTTTATATTATCAATCTTTTCACTATTTTTCGCATGTGATGGAAGCTGTGAATTTTGATGATAAAGATTCCAATATCTACTTTCGCAATTTAATGCAGAATAAGATTGATTATAATTAATGACAGGTGGGTTTAAATGTGTCCACACTCGGTAATGGGTAACAGAAAATAGGTTAAAACTATGACTGTAGGTTTTGAAACTTCTTTTGTATGGGTGTGATAAAACGTATTGCCTATGTAAGTGCACCAGGAATATACCCTCAGGATTAGAGAAATCAATCACAGAAAAAATGGTTATTGCTACTTTAAAATTCCGAGGTGTACACCACACACACACACACACACACACACACACACACACACACACACACACACACACACACACACACACACACACACACACACACACGCAGTGTTAACGATGGAAAGAGAGAGCAAAGAGAGACGCAGCAGGTTGCCGTGCCAGTTTGTACACCTTTGGAGACAACAGAACCAGATACGGTATCCTAGCAGAATGTTGCGCAGGGAAACCAGTTGTAAACAAACCCTAATAGTATTCTTATTGCATTTAGTAGCAAATAAACATCCTGGATAGAGACGATGATCGCATGCGCATGAATTGCTGTAGCCATTATTCGTCATAAAAATGGCACGTAGAGAGCTGCTCCAAATTTACGAAATTTTTACCCATTGCTCTCTCTCTCTCTCTCTCTCCAGCTTCTGTATTTGCAGTGGTTAAAACATAAAATATATTGGATGTTACATTTAACATATATTAAGATATATTTTTCAGAAATGTTTGTTTTTTCTATTTAAATTAATTCTATAAAGACATTATTAACTTCCATGTAGCGTATAATGAAATCTTACTAATTTAAAAAAATACCCAAAATCACTTACTAAACATAAAAAAATAGTAAGATAATATAATAACAGTACAGATATAGTAAGAATCTCATTCTGCTTATCTTTTTTAAGTTCACCTGCACGACCTGATACAGAAAAGTTTTAAATGAATTAAAAGTATCCTGCTGAAGCTTCGTAGCATTAAGCTAAACTGTCATCATTTTGTCCTCCAAAGTGCTGGAGACAGGAAATGACCAGGAAGTATAAATGGAAAGACCTCGTTTTCTTTTAAAGAAAATTAAATAAGTAAAAATGAATATGAATTTATGATTCACATTAATTCATTTCTTAAGGAATTTATTTAATCAAATTCTTTATACTGGAGTAATTCCAACTGACTGGAAAACAGGAATTATTATGCCAATTCACAAAAAAGAGACAAAAGAATGTGTGAAAAGTATAGACCCATAATACTCTTAAGTCATAATTATAAACTATTCATTCGAATTATACAAAAGAGAACACAGGTGCTTACAGAAAAAATCATAGAGGAAAAGCAAGCAGGATTCAGGCCACATAGGCCACACACTACAGACCATATCATTACCATTAATAATATAGCAGAGAAATATTGGGAATACTTCCTGCCCATATACTGTTGTTTTATAGATTTTAAGCAAGCCTTTGATTCATTTAATAGAAACAAATTGATCACTAGCCTAAAAAACGTAAAAATGGATTCTGATGTTTTAACATTTATTACAAACTATTATGGAGACACTAAAGCTTTTGTTAAAACGAACAACATTAAAACCGAGGATTTCAGAGTCGAGAAAGGTGTAATGCAGGGATGCCCCCTCTCACCTCAGCTCTTTATCATCTTCCTAGAAGAAGTCTGTAAAACCATAGCTGATGAACCAGGTGTAAAAATCAATGGCACCAACATTAATCACATAAAATACGCAAATGAATATCATTATTTTAGCATATTCTAAACCACAGCTGGAAAAAACTATTAATATTTTAAATGATTCTTGTAAAACTTATGGTATGAAAATAAATCTTCATAAAACAAAAATAATGAAGATAGGTAGAGAAGAAGAAAATATTTCTATAAATCTCGAAAATCACCTGCTGGAACAAGTTAATAAATATGTTTATCTTGGCAGTCTTATATCTAGTAACCTCAACAATATGGAAATAGTAAAACACAGGCTAAACCTAGGTTAAACCAATATGAATAAACTAAACAATATATGGAAAAATAAAAAAATCCCAACGAGTCTAAAATTAAAACTATATAAAACAATTATTATCCCAACGACTACTTATGCTTCAGAATCCTGGCGATTAACTCAACAACCAATCAAGAAACTTCAACCATTTGAAATGAAATGTCTCAGAAAAATTAATAACACCCACTGGATGCAACACAAGACTAATGATCAAGTCAGAATAGATTTAAACTTCCCAGATAATATAATAGACACAGTGATTAAGCATCAACTGAGATTGTTTGGTCATATTCAGAGAATGGCTCCTCATAGACTCCCATATTTAGCTCTGAATGGATATATCGGAAGAAAAAGACCTAGAGGCAGACCAAGAAGTATTTGGATAAAATTGCTGAAAGAACATTCCCATCTACCCAGCTATAGAGTCGGGATTGAGATGGCTAAAGATCGTGATAAGTGGAGAATCTTTTTTTTTAGTGGACTCAACCCGTTATCAAGCGGATGAGATGAGATGATTCACAATTCATTAGAGCTTCAGCACTCCCTAAAGCGCTAATATTCAATTTCATCTTCAACAAGAAAAGGTGACAGGTAATTTTCTGTTGTAATGTCAGTTTGTAATCATGTATTGTTCTTGACATCGTAATTTACAAGAATCATTGATATCCTATGGACTGTTCTCCTCATATAAGCACAAGAAAGAAATATTCTTCATCTCATCTTATCTTATAGTTAAAGTGTCAGGCTTACGAGTATCATAGCCGAGTAACTTCGTTTCATATAAATCTACTTAATGTTATAACTGGAAGGTTAATCTAGTGTACTTTATGTCAATCAAAGCACATATTTTCTAGGTTTACCTGAACTGCAGAATAAAAATCCTGAGGTTTCGGAAGAAGAATTCTTCTGCCACAGTATAAGAGAGATTAACTTAATTTAAAATGCCCTTTTAAATGAATTAGATTTAAAGTAATTCATTTAAAAGGACGCTTTCATTCATTGATGTAATTCATTTGTAATTCATTGATCTTCATGACCTTTTAAAGATTTCTCGAGCGCGTGTGAAGTCGAGATTTGAATACAAGACTTCCCAGGGATATTTTGGCTATGAAACGGTAATATGGAAGTTCTCCTTAATATATTACATATTATATACGAGTACAATATAGTACAATAGTTGTTCAAAACTAATTAAACTAATACTGGTAGTCTTGACCATAAGGAAGGTACTAAAACAAGCATTGGAGTAAATTGTCATGCTGCTATATCCATCACAAACTGGCAATTGATATAGAGATATGACAAGATCTTCATTGTAATAAGCTTTCATTCATGTTAAAGATAATCCAAAATTCGACCATCACGTACTGAAAAATAATGAAATAATAAATTACGTTACTGAATATCTCATTCCTTGCATTTATTAAAAGATTTAGCTTCGTTGATCTCTTATAGATAACTGAAGCATTTTTTGATACAAGTTTGCTTTAAGCGACCCATCGATAACAAACAAAAAAAATACGTTCGTAATCATTTGTGTATTATAAACGAATAATACAAATAAAACGACAGAGAGAAGGGGGAGTCGACTTACGTTGCAGTGCCACCTATGATAGAAAATATGCCAAATGACAGTTGTCAGCATCGGATTTCCGACATTTTTACGAGAGAACTTTGGAGGCGGGAGCTCACAAGAACACGCAAGGAAGGGTAATTTGTGAAAGCATAAAAAATACTTTTTTTTTTACTTTACTTTACAAAGAAATCTTGGGAATAAAGCCAACTGCGATATGAGCTAAAATAAATAAATCAGCTTGAATCACAGAAAGGGATGCAGTGCCACAAGATCTTGTTAAACAAACTACGGCACACACATATGCGATGACTTTCTGCACTTTCTATTCCTAGAGACAAAAATATGTCATACATTGCGTCATTTTTGATATAATGCTTCTAACGTATCTCTCCTATCTACTCTTCATTTTTGGTAATAAACTAAATCACATTCAAACAAGAGACTTCTCATTATATATCTCAGATTTCATTTTAAAAGCAAATTCTTTCATTTAGCCGAAGTAGCGCATGTGTGTGTGTGTGTGTGTGTGTGTGTGTGTGTGTGTGTGTGTGTGTGTGTGTGTGTGTGTGTGTGTGTGTGTGTGTGTGTGTGTGTGTGTGTGTGTGTGTGTTTTCAGAATTCATTTTTACTTGGTTGGAATATTATGAAAAAGCTTTAATGACTGATACCGACAGATAAAAAGATAACATGGTATATTTAAAAAGATACTACTAGTACACCAGTTTCGTTGAATTAGTCAACATCTTCAGGTATCACAATCAAAGAAATATATAAAGAATTACAGAGACTTAAAATTGTAATAACAGAACAAGTACAAAAAGACATTAGCGTGTTTGAAAACAAAATGCGAGCTTGAGTTCCAAATACCTCTGATAGATACCTTCATGCTTCCTCCCATCACTATCCCCCCCACAAAAATTTGGTATTATTTCCACCTTAGCTCACCGAGCCAAATCATTACTTACAGAAGAAACAGGAATTGAAAATGAACTCCTTTTTCTTAAAAAAACTTTTATTAATAATGGTTTCTCTCCTAAGAAAATTGATAAATTTCTTTCCCCCAGTCACTCAACTACTTCTGAAGATCCCTCTTCCCCAAGAGCCTTCATCTCTTTGCCTTACATCAGCTCTATTTCACCCAAACTGGCAAAGATTCTCAAGAAGTTTAACTTCAAAACTTGCTTCACTACGCTTCCAAAACTTCGTTCAATACTTAGCAAACCTAAAGAGAAACATCTTCCAACTCAGTTTCCAGGAGAAACTGAGTTGGAAGATGTTTCAAGATTTTATGCGATTGTGGAAAGCCATACTATGGCCAGACTGCTAAATCCATCCTTCTACGTTTGGAAGAATACCGTAGAGATATCACCTATAACAGGACTAGAGCTAGCGCTCTCACTAGCCACGTTCTCTTTTCAGCTAACTTAGACGAAGGCCGCCAACACATTGTGAACTGGACTCAAACTTCTAACATCCATGTGTGCTATGATGAACTCGAGAGAAAGATTGTCGAATCTAGGGAAATTTCTCTAGATTCCTCTCCTATCAATAACAGCCTGAGTTTTAATCTCTCTGACGCACACGCTGCCTCTGTTCAGTATTGGCGCACTCGCGACAGCGCGTAGTATACGTTTCTTTGGAACTCAAGCTCGCATTTTGTTTTCAAACACGCTACTGTCTTTTTTGTACTTGTTCTGTTATTACAATTTTAAGTCTCTGTAATTCTTTCTATATTTCTTTGATTGTGATACCTGAAGATGTTGATTAATTCAACGAAACTAGTGTACTAGTAGTATTTTTTCAAATATATCATGCCATCTTTTTATCTCTCGGTATCTGTCATTAAAGCTTTTTCAGAGATCTGATATATATATATATATATATATATATATATATATATATATATATATATATATATATATATATATATATCTCAGATTTCATTTCAAAGCAAATTCTTTCATTTAGCCGAAGTAGCGCATGTGTGTGTGTGTGTGTGTGTGTGTGTGTGTGTGTGTGTGTGTGTGTGTGTGTGTGTGTGTGTATCTATATATACAGGGTGTTCGGGATAAATTTGACAGTTTCGTAAGGAAAAAGAAAATCTTCTTTGTATCTATTAAATTTAATGAATTGACAAAAAAACATTACAGGCAGAGTTAATTACAATACTATCAACAAGATTTACTCAAAATAACCACCATTAGCATCGATCACAGCTTCAATTCTGCTTCGGAACCTCGAACAAGCTGATGCTACAGTCTCCCTGGGAAGGGCCGCAAAAACTGTTTTAATTTTATCCATTAACTGGGCTTTTGTATTACTGGAAGTGCGATTGGTGTCTTTTTCAACTGCGCCCCATACAAAATAATCCATGGGGTTAAGGTCTGGGGAGTTTGGAGGCCAAACATTTGGACTGGTGAAGTCGTAGAAATTTTCAGACAACCATATTTGACTTTTCCCAGAGGTGTGGCAAGGGGCCGAATCCTGCTGCCATACATACGGCCTACCATTGGCTACCCTTGTTATCCAGGGCTTGACTACAGTTAGCAACTCCACGAACAAAGCCCGAATTCCAATGCCAGGGTTCTTCAACACCTGTTCCTGCAGATTTGCGAGGAATTCTGCTGTACGAACGCAATCAGATCGTCTGCTAGGGATCTTTCTTCTTGCTACATCCTCGTAGTCACCATTGCAAGTCTCTAGTTCATGCCTGATTGTTTTTACTGTATTCAGGGAGCATTGGGCAGCAGTCGTAATATCCTTATTTTGATGGCGGGCACGAATCATCATGATACAAGTTATTCTCTTCCATGATTCAGGTGGGTTCCAGCTATCCATCCTTTCTGACATCTTGTATATGAATGAAGAAGGGTCCAAACTTGTAAATGAAGAGAAGTGTGTGTTAATACATGTAACTTACGGAAAAATATAATTAATTATAAATATGTCAAATTTATCCCGAACACCCTGTATATATATTACTTGGTATCCTTAATATATATTAAGGATACCAAGTAATTTTATAAACTTGGTTTTTTTACTCCTTCTCCCAAGTAAGCAAAGCAGTTAAGTTTGCGCCTGAACGTAGTTCAAGTCTAAAGGTAGTGCAACACCAGGGCAACTTGTTGTAAAGGTGGTAAAGATCTGATCACTCTTCTTAGTATAGTATTTCCCATAATGTAAAACACATCTCACTAGAAGATGTATACTGTTATACGTTATGGGTGCGTGTGTGGGGGAGTCACTACCCAGACCAGTTTCAACCTTTTTTTTTGCGGTCTCCTCAGTGAGTAGCTAGACCCTGAAACACCAAGGTTTTTAGTAATACAGTGCCTTATCAACTTTACCTATACAAGTTGTTACAAAGTGCTTTTACATAATTAAAACTTTTCACACACACACACACACACACACACACACACACACACACACACACACACACACACACACACACATACATATATATATTGGGGAGAAAAAACAAGAATTCTCGCGAGAAGTCACAAACGTGTATCTACTCTTTAATATTTTAGAAGTAGATTTTGTTTCTACTTGTTAATGACTCAATTTTTCATCAAATGACGAAAGTATATCACAAATATTATTTAATCGAAAGATATCAAACTACAAATATTTCGAAGTAGTAATTTCTGGAATGCTCAGTTGGGTATTAGAAGGAATATAAAATTCTTCAGTGCCTGCAAAACACTACGGCTGCATAGTTCAAAATATTGTAGGCCATTGTCCTTTAGAAGCTAGACACTATCGTAATTAATAACTCATGTTGGCATAGTAACGACAAGGTTTTCTCCATATTTTTTTTCTCAAGAGTCGCCAACGCAAACTATTTATCGGTCAAAGAACTTGACCGCCTTATCCAGCTAACTGCAGGACGATATACATCCACTCCCTCGTGGTGCCATTCAGTCCACTTTTAATATAGTCCTGTCATCATTAAATATTTAATTTCTGTGCAAAAATTATTACTACAAACGTCAATTCCTTTTCGCAGAAATGAAGGCAGTGGCCATTGTGTCAACCGACTCTAATAACAGCAATTCATTTAAAATGTATTTTTACGTCTTTCAATGTACCAACGGTATATTACGCAGTTTTAAAATCCCATTTTTATTATCTTTCAGCAAAAGTCTAAAGAAATTAAAACTTTAATCATTCACAAAACGCAGAGCTGTGCAAAATAAAAAAAATAAAAATCTAAAAGGGATTTTTCGGTATATGACATGTGAACAAATACTTAACCACAAAAGATATATGCATTTTTATAAAATATGCTGAATGGGTATTTATATATGAATTGTAATCCCTATTGAATTATAAAGCTTATTTCAATATTAATATTAATCAAGGTCAACTATGTAACCATATTGCTTAATAATTTAAACGAAATCAAATATTTCAATGGTACTTTATTGAAGATGAATTTAAAAAAAGTTCTAATACACGTCGAAGTATTCTGTAAAGTAAGCGTGAGAATATCGGGATATTTACAATTCATTCAAAAGACTGAATGAATATTCCTTTGAATCCCTGGTAAATGAGGAAGATTCCTCATAAACACTTTTTTACTGATGATAAGTTAGTTAGTTTCATACGAAGGTGTTTTTACTTTCGGAAACTGGAAATTTTTTTCGTCCTGTGACACAGGAAAACTGACAGAAGAAGAAGAAAAGAACAAGAACAACCACCGCAATACATAAATACATATGCACGGTCTCGGAGTTTTTATTCATTCATTCGTTATCCCAATCAACACAATCATATAACGTGAGTGGAGAATTATAAAAATAAAACCAGATTCTACAACTAATTTGATAGCCCGTGGACAGTGTCACTGCTCTCTATTTAAAAGACTATCAATTCAAATCCTTCTGTTGCATAGATGTTCATGAATCTTTAGACGAAATAGACGATTTTCATCATCCAGTGGGAACTACACACTCTGAAGAGGCTTGAAAAAAGTTCCGGTTGATTTCTACAGCAGAGAAACCGAATTCTCTAACCTTTAACCCATCCACGGTACTAATGTACTATATTTTATGAACTTCCTGGGCTGGACTCATATTATAAATAATCCAAATCCATACGACCGTACACTCAAACAGAGAGGAAGAGATTATCATTGGCTTATAGCCCAACGAAAACACATATGTAATAATGATAGGTGATGTTTTAGTTAAAAATGTCATTCGAGTCGCCAAATACTATATGAACTATCTATCATGCACACAGGATTACATTTCGGGCCTCTCTTAATGAAATTCTTAGAAGAGATGTTTCTCCAAATGTTACAGAATGATGCAACAGGTAACATGAACACAATCCATTGAAGGTGAGGGAAGAATTTTAAAAAGAAAATAGGTAACAACTAATTGAAAATCTCAGCATATATCCCTTATATACCAGCCAAGTGAAAGACTCACCCAAAACATACCATTTAACACTTCCTGAGCAATAAAATCTCACCAAAATCTCTACTTCACCCTTCAGTTTGAAAGATCTTAATTCGAAATTCGACTAGAACGCAAGAAACACATATAAGAGCTTTCGAACCAGATTTAATTCGTCTCATTCTGAGGAATCAGGTTTGATTTTTTTTCCATAGCCTGGGTTTTTCTCCCTTCAAATCCTACACGCCAGCTGACCCCCTCTCCACCCCTTCAAATTCTGAACAAAACATAATCTGTCGCTGAGACTGTACCTAACTACCAGGTAAACTTCTGCTCTTAAGTGGAAAACATTAATCGACTTGATATGTAAATACAGAGATTCCCAGAATAACGAACATCATCTGCAACTACACAAGCAATGCCGAAAAAAAAAGAAACAAATTAATGTTAAATAAATACAGATATCTCCGTTTGTGATCTAGGACTCAGATTGAAGCAAGCTTAAAAAGGCACACGCTTGCTGTTAAGGTCAGAAAGAGAACCTTCTAGAATGAGCTGAACCCCAATCATTTCCTGAGCCCTTGTCGATCCCTCTGCCCTAATCACTGACAAGGATGTTGCATTCCATGTTCTCATTCCGAAAGGCATAGCGTTACAAGCGGTGTAACATTTATACTGTCGTTTCGCTTTTTCAGGTCCGCATCTCAGACGAGGATCGCTCCAGTTATTAACAGAAAATATTATTTTGTTTTCAATACAAGCTGACAATAACAAGCATTGAGAAAGGAGCGTTATATATTGCATCACAGAACCTGAGTCTAATTTAGAAGTCTTTTGTTAGTTGCTCTTCATCTTCATGACCCAATCACACAAATTTCCAAAAACTCATGTGCTTACTAAGTTAATGTGAATCTCATCAAATCTCATCTCCTTCCGCGTTTTAGTATTTTAACCCTCTGTTCTTTAGTTGAGACAATTTTTTTTATTCGACCACGTGAGACCAGCGCCACTTTAAAAGCCTGAAGATGAGTAAAAATCCACCCGTCTAGATTTGGTCTCTACAGCATGGTTTTAAGAATACTCAAGCCATACTCTACTGACGGTACTAATGTACGATTTCGCGTGTAAGAATCTACGTTTCAAACTAATGCATCAGACCGAATGGTCTGCATTTTTCTGAACTGAATTTGCTGAACAAAATTTTGAACTGAATTTTTCTGAACAAAAATGCTGAACTGAATTTCTAGGATAAAGAGATTAATTTCTTCTCCATAATTTGCTTTCTGTTTATTGCGTCTGTTCTCCAGCAGTTTTTGGATATTTGTTCCAAGTTATAAAAGAAAGATTCCATAGAGGTATATCATATTCGCTAAAATGGCTATTAACTGTCTATATAACATATATTCAGAACTATGAATATAAATGCATGTGTATATACATTATATGTAAAATAAATAAATCTGATTTATTTATTTTAAATAAATTTAGTGATTAGCATTGAACGAATAAATTCTGAAGACTTAGGGTCAGGCGAGCTATGACGAGTATAGACAAGCCCATGTCTATACATGTAGAACATTTCGGATATGTAGACTTCACAAATAAGCATTTTGTCTTTTTAACTTTTTAACTTGTTAAACGTGATATTACAATATCACGTTTAACATGATTCCACTGAAATAGATTGCCAGCATCGTTGGTGTATCCACTCTCCAACCAGCAGGTTGCGGGTTCGAATTTCGTTGTGTGCATGAATGCTTGTTATTGGCTTTAGATGATTTTATCTCCCGATATGAGATCATTTTACCGCTAATTTAAGGTCTCATTACGGTGTTAATCATGTATATTTTACTGCCCTTTTTACAGCACGTCTTATCTATTACTAAAATGAAGTTCTAGGCAATTCATTCTCACACGATGTACAATGAATTTCTCAGTTTATTTATTTATTTGTATCTAAAAGAAATGTTTTACAAACTCAATAAAACCTTCTTCTGTATATTCGTACGAGCTGTGCATAAAGTAACCGTAGCTATTTTTCTTTTCCACATCGTTGGAGCAGTAAAAAACCTAAGAAAATGCCTAACGCAATAAACTGAGACAATGAAAACAAAGTAAAAAAAAACTAATCAGAAGCGAACTGCATAAAAAAATCGAAAAGAACCATCGGCTGATTAGAACAGCTTCAAAGGAATCCAGTTAGTACTTCGCGAATATTCAGCATATACAATCTCGGTGCTTTTCAGGACACTTCCACTGTCTGAACAATATTACATGCCAGACGGTTGTAAAGTTTATCAGCAGCACACAATATGGCAATAGAGTGTTTATGAAAGAAAAGTCCTCGTATTAAAAGGTCCAGGTTATGAGAGCGACCATACTTCTAACTCATTTGAACGAAGTGGTAGAGGTCACAAAGGCGTCAGAATGGCAGCCACCGAATCTCTGGAGTGTATTTATTTCTTCTTCTACTACAACAAGTTTAATCATCTGGCACCCTTCCACTGAGCTAGGCCCTAACAACATATGTACTGCGGTAAAAGTGAACTTTACATTCTTGGCAAGCCTTGTGAAGACGGTCGTAATTTCTTCAAGTATACTCCTAGCCATTAGCAGCGTGGTGTAAAAGCTCCGTCTCTTCTTGCTATCTAAATGCTAACATGTTTTCTTTGATACTCATACACATGCAACCTTCCAAAAACTCTTAAAGCATCCACACTAATATTTAGTACACGAATGCTTTGTGTATAATACAAGATGTCTCTCAACTACGTTCCTTGATTTCATTTTGATCATGCAAAATTGTTCCAAATTTGAAGATAATAAATGCATAGGTCAGTAGCATCACAATGAAACCAAGTGCCAGCCTTGGCAAAGTGATTAGCGTACCTAGTTTCTAATCAACAAGCTAAGGGTTCTGATCCTGTGGTGGGCATAGATGTTTCTAATTGTCTTTATGTAGGAATTTCATCGCCCGGTGTGAGACCACTGCCCCGCTTATTGAAGGCCTGAAATGGCTTGACAAAGTCTCATATTTGGTCTCTAGAGCAGGGTTTCTGGACTATGTAAAAATAAATTAAAAATGCAAAAAATTATGATACACCCATGTATCATAATTTTTCTGATACATGGGTGATATGACACAAACCCATGATACAAAATATAGTATAGGTTTGCAAATAATCTTTTGTGGGAGGGAGCAACATAAAAACCTTTTGAATCTTCTTTTCTGAAAAACAGCCACACCGAATGCCAAACAAATGTTCGTTTAGTTTGAATTTACGACAGTAAAAACTAAGGCTTATGAGATCACAGTGTTCACCTTGTTATATTCACCTTGTTGTATTCTCCTTGCTGATTTGCCTGATGAAAAACACTTCCATTCTCCGTAAGAGACCCCCTTAACTCCCCATTGTCTGAAAAATCGGTTATAAAAGTTTCTCGCCTAGACTAAACCAAATATTTCCTTTCGAATGACAATCACGACAACTGTAAGTGGATTATGGTTGTCGTGACTGAAAATACTTTCTACACCTACAGAGAGGCATTATAAAACAATTACTAGACAAGGCCTTTGTGGAGATGATAACTTTTTGGTGTATTTTTGTCTTACCTCTTGTGACTAATGACTGCAACGGAAGCCGTTAGGTGCGAAAAATTGACTAAAAGACAACATTTTAAAACTGTAAATTCTATAAATAGTTTTCCGAAGGCATCTGTCTATACTCGGACACATCAAAAATACTCTTCACATCTCTAGAGTGGTATTATAAAACAATTACTAGATAAAGCCTTTACGGAGATCTCTTCTGTGGTGTATTTCTACCTCACCTATAGGTAATTGGATATAAGAAAGTTGATAAAGCCTCCTGTTTCCACCAACAGGTCACAGTAAAGAATTTCAATCCTACCGAAAAATGTGATGTTTGTGGACGTAATTAAGCCATAGATTAACTTCCAGTGTGTCCACTATTTTGCTAATGGGGATCTTGTTTCGATTCACACAAGATAACGTGCATTAGCATTACATTTTTATAAATATATATTGCATGTCTTGTTTCACTTCTCCTCATCAATAATACAGCACACGGGTTTAAAAACTATTTCTGTATCTCTGTTTTCTAGTTATTTTGTAATCTTGAGTTGATATGCATAATGGATTCGTTAATGTGTATGGTAAACATTACGTAAAAGAGTCTGGAGTGGAATCGCAGATGAAAGGAAAAGGAATGAAATAATTATCCAGTAGTTCTGAATCAATCGTTTGTTTAATGCTGAAAATGAAACAGTTCATTATTGATTCAGACTAGTTTAGGGAAAAAACCCGAATAGGACTAATTATTATTCACATCAAATATTGAGGAGCTGCATGCAAATATTAGAGCTCATTATCGTGTGAAACAGAAATTGTTCATAGCGTTCCATACACGTTCGATGGACGTTAGCATCTATGTACATTACACCAAACGCCTGTGTACTTCCTACTAGGAAAAGGCCCATCTGTATTTACTCATGGGCTTCTGATCGATTACGTTACCGAATCTGAGGTCAAGGGACAATTACCATTATTAGAAATCACCCTGTTATTAGATAGCTGGAGTGATAAATGGAAACAGAGATAACTGGTTCAATTATCAAGATTAGTACATTTTTGTTGCGGGAAAAAACAGAAACAGTAAGAATATGGTCTACTAAAGTAAACTCGCTAACTAATTATCCTTGGTTCTAATAATAAATCTGTTATCTGGTTATCTGGTTTTCTCCAGTTTTACGAAATATATTTGGAGTATCTATTTTCAGATGTTGAGTTAAGCAAGAACATCGCTAATGGAAAAGTTCTTCAACTAAATAATTCTTTACTACATTCTAAATCTACTGTATCATCATCTTTTTTTTTTGTTCATTCCATTGACCAAAAATCACTTTAGTTTGTTATATTTTTCTGTTAAAATAAGATTTATTAAAAATCGTACAGAAAAAATGCTTGCATAATTACGGACTTCTTTAAGATATAAATGGCCGTTCAATACTATATTAAGTGTTTTCTCCATCTGACATCAAAAAAACTTTACTTAAGGAATTTTCCCTACTTTTCCAAATAATAATAATAATAAGAGAAATACAGTAAAATTCTTCAAATGCCTTTATATAAATAAATTGAAACATTCCAAACCATAATTCCAACAAGAACTTAATCGCATTATGCTGCCGAAAACTGGATGCTGTTTAGCACTATGTATCACCGACTATCGGATGGTGATTGTTGTCGAAATCAACTTTCGCGTTTAAATGCATTTGTTCAAATATTTTTTGAACAAATATTTGAAAATATTTGTTCAAATATTTTGAACAACGAAGCCATCTGTGAAGAGTACTCTCAAGGGAGCTGAATTCCTGGTAGTACTCTCATATAAGGTCTTGTCCGCGCGGTTAGCCTAGTGGCTTTGCGCTTCGCAACCATATGCCTGGGGAAGGAATGTCCCAGGTTCGATTCCCGTCGAAGACGTGAGGAACTTGAGGATCTTCCTCAGACATAGCCAAGTTAGCCGGTCTTGGACGCGGGCAGTAGGGTTTTTTCCGCCAGTTTATCTGGCGTTTTTCATCCCCCAAGCAGGCAAACCGGTCCCGTGAACATACGCTTCTACAGCCAACTATGTATATATTTCCCTCCCACCCCCCACACACCCAGCGGCAGACTAGGCGACAGGTCGGTTGGGAGTGGTACTAAAAAGCAGTCGCATCTAAGTAACACGCGGACCCTGCATAGGAAGCGGGAATAACGCGTACTGAAAGAAGAAGAAGAAGACACTCGTATAAGGCCTTCTTACATCGTATAAATAAAAATATAGCTTTCACCCTTGTAACTTATAAGCAGAACTCAAACTGCATTAGAATTCAGTTAGGTTCTTTCTGCGTGCAGCACTTACTCTTCCAGTGCCTTTATGAAAGTCAGTACGGAGTTAGGTCTTCTAACAGGAGAGTAGTAGTTATCAGATCACACCAACCACCGTGATTTCTGCTTATATAAGAATAACCTTAGAATGCGGGCAACCTGTAGAATATTATTGCTTGCAAATTGTGGCGGAGATTTTCTGCGGCATGCACACTCAAAGAGATATATTAATACCTGATTTAATTTTAGTTTGAACTGCAAGTGTAATTTTTTGAAAAACAACCTATCAGTGATGAGTGGGATGATGTAACAGTTTTACCTTCACATCAGTTATGAGCTAGACTCTGAGTAAAAACTCGTATGTTCTTCTTCTTTTTTCTTGTTTCTGAATTGCACGTGCCTTCTCATTCCCGTCTGATTCAGTCTCTTCTCTCAGTTTAGAGAATCATTCCTTCAGAAAGGCTTCATTTCCATCGACAGGTTTCTACTGAAGGGACCGAATACATCAAACACATTTATAAAAAGGTTTGATGATATAATACAAGAGTTGGACAGCAACGATAAGTCAAAATGAAGATTACATCGAACTATAAATGGTTGGTTTAACAATAGAAATTCCGCACAGAAATTTTGATATGACCCCTGTATGCTACCCTTGATAAGAACTACAAACATAATAATTAAAGTTATGGCCACTGATTTGATGCATTCGCGTATTCCACCAGTATGAAACTCGATATTTTTTCCATACATAAACAATACTTGTGTAGATGATAGAAATATACAAATATCGTTTCTTACATACTAATTTTCTCAGAAATAACGTAATACATGCCTCAAAATCCTTTCACAGTACACCTTGAAACCCACAGAACAAATTTCGTTTCCTCTTCTTCATCCCTGCTACTACTGTACTGTGGAACAGTCTTCCCCCTGATGTATTTCCCAAGGAATACAATATACAGGCTTTTAAATCGAATGCCAACGTGTCTCCTTTCCCATCCCACTACCCATATACGGTACTAAAGTACTATAGGAAAAGTCCTATAGAACTAAAGTACTATAGGATATATAAAAAAGGAAAAGATAGCGGGATGATGTTTGAAAACGGAAGCACTGCATGCAGTTATTTTTAATAGTGAAAGAGAAGATTTTTCTGCATGTAATGTAGATTATATTGTGCACCGCGGCAGAAACCTTATGTTAGTTTCTCAAACAAACGAAGAAATTTTCCACAAATCTCATTAGTCTTTCATGTTTTTTTTTCATAAAAGCATCTACAACAAACTGCCGAATGAAAATAAAATCTGTAATTTCAAATTATGCATTTAGAAGGATCTTGTGAGACGATCTCGTAAAACTAAATAATGTTGATTTGCATTATGCACCTTTAAAATACAAATCAACATTGCTAAGTTGTACATACAATATGAAAATTTACTGGATAATGGTTATGAGTGAGTACGTGTTATGATATATGTTGTGAATTAAGTGTGCTGTCATGTAAAATGATCCCAGATACAGGAGTGTGATTTTATCGTATGGTAGTAAGTTTATTAGCTACCAGTAACCATTATAGCTCTGGTCATAGCATCATTTGTATAGTGCTTCTGTTGCATTATATTTCCATTATTACTTGTACTGCCTTACTATTATCAGAAGTATTACTACTAATTATGATAATGCTTGTATTGCATCACTACAGTAATACAGATGTAATGAATACAATCTTCAGTCTTAATAATACATATCATTTCATCATATCTCAAAGTAGTTTGGGAAATAATCCTCAAGGTGATCAAGGTTTCAAATAACGTAACAATTAATTTTATACCAAAAGCTTTTAACCCAAAATACGTTTATGAACATTACTATCATCATCATCCGCCCTCTCTGAACAAAATAATAAACAAATATTTGATATTTTAGATCGCAATTATTCTACTGATTTTCTCTAATTTAATGCAGATTTCCTTGTGCTGAGAATGTCAACAAAAAAACTTCGAATATCACCATGAAGCAATGGCTTTCTTTACATTCTATTCGGGATGGATATATTACTCCTGATATAAGCACTGCCGAGACAAATGCTTACATGTCGGTGGTCAAGGGCAATCAATACATCGATATATTAGTGAAGGAGAAAGCGTCGTGACAGACACCGTAAGTAACACAAATCAGCTACAGAACGGCGTACTTTCCAATGCCGTAAGATAGTAGAATTCACGAGACATTGACAAGGGCTCTCAGCACATCTTACTTGGCAGCTAAACTGCATCCGAGAAAGACGGTGCGGTAATGGACTTCGAGAATCACCGAGTAGAAAAGGGAAGAAGCAATTATCTTGCCAACGAGGTGAACTCAGCTTTTTTTTTTTTTTTTTTTTTTCTGTTCTTCAAGTGATGAGATGATTTTTCAACTAATATAATAAGATAGAGATACACTTGGGGTGAAACAAACATTCTTTCTTATGTGAGACATTATCCGAATGTCTTTGGGTGTAAGGTAATTATCCTTTATTCTATTTTGCTGTAGAGGAGCAGGTGAGACGACCTTGAAATAATCAGACGTAATCTTCATCTACGGCAGTTAAGTAAGTCTAAATCTGCAGATTAGTCAGAATTATTCTGCAGATTAAAATATTTATGCGAACCAAATATTCGATCTGAAAAATACATTTAAACTTGGTCTAAACATAATCTCGAAACCAAATGTTTCATGAGAAATCAAAGAGAACTTAAGCATTCCAGCCAATCGCATTGTTTATAGGATTTCATATATTATTCTTTAAAAATTTAACTAATTACATATGACGTATTTACTGTACCATAAAATTACTTCAGGAAGACATTGTGAAGTACTAAATGCACACTGCACGTTTATCATACTCCCACTAAGTTACAGAAAATGCTAACATTAGCGAAAGAGTTAAAAATTTGCTGCGTTCATTAGATTATTTGCTTGCATACCAGCTAATTAATGTTGCCGTACATAACAAATAGAGAAGCGGTGTCTTCTCGTGTGTATCTGTTTATTATACCATCGCGAAGCTATCGTGTCGCCTTTAAAGACTAAAATCTGTTTGCGTAACTTGTTTAATTAATGTGCAACCTTAAGGAAGCTAATTATCCAACTTTAGGTTAGATAATTCTAACCTAAAGTTGGATAATTTCTTTACTTTGACTAAACTGAAGCTAGTTTAAATGAAATGATCGCACAGAAAGAGAGACAACCAATGTCAAAGTTAATTTGGAAATTCCCCACTAGTGAAACTAATTCATAATTTGAATTATCATAAAATACTTGTGAAGTGTATCGCAGATGCGCCAATTCTGGTTGATCTAAAGTCAATAGAGAAGACTGCAAAGTTCCACCTAAACTGCTAATACGGTTCCTACAGAATTATTTCAGCTGCTTCTGTAAAATTCTTCTCTTCCATCACCAAATTCATTTAACTTTCTGCTCAATGAGAATTTACTAATAAACATAAGGATATCTTCAGGATGTGTCGTTTCATTTAGAACTATCTCATTAAATTTAAAGAAAATAACAATTTAAAGTTAGACCATCATAGTCGTTTCCAAACACACTTTTACCGGAAGTGTAATTTCATGTACACTATAAATGAAATTAGCTGCAACCTTTCTCTTATACAGAAAAAATGCATTCTGCTCCCGTCCCACAATGATTTCTATGGTGTGATACTACTTAAGAAATGAAAAAAAAAAAAATTGGACACTGCGCAAAGATTTCTAGGTCACAATTCTGCAAGTCGCGCATATTACCATCTGTAAAACTGCCATAAATAAGTGCGACCTCCTTTCTGGTTATTTATTCTTGGCAATGGAACTGGAGACAGTTTCATTTTCATCTCAACAACTGATTTATGTATGTTAGAAAATTTCCCGATTTACAGAAACATTTTAATTAAGTAATTAAAATGTTTACAGAAATTACTTCATATCACATACTTGTAAGCAAAAATACTTATTTTTGCTCACAAGTATGTGATATGAAGAGATATAATTGTTAAGCATTTTTTTTAAAGGTCGTCGAAAAGTATTCTTTTTAAAACTCTTAATATAAATAAAATCTCACTTTTGAAAATAGAAATACCAGCGGGGTTTTGAAGTAGAAACCGAAAACTTCTCAGGAGTAAATACACTTATGTCATGTGTATGTCATACACTTAACTAGACTTTGGTCGTAATACATCATGCACTCAAATAAAACTCAGAAAAATTACAGCAGTCTTTAAAGTGGTTTGGAATGGTAAAAGAATAATAATAAATGCCTTCTACTTAGATAAAACGTCAACATAGTCATTTTCTCAGATGAAATATAAATAAAACAAAATGAAATACAGAAAAATAAAACTGTAAATTATACAAATAAATTTATAGATTTTATTTGTATATCTTGTGGTTCTAATGAAACAATATAAATTATTAATTTATTAAATAAATTTTTAAATAATGAATTCATTCAAATAAACTTATTTTTAGGGGTAGGGAAGAATTATTATTATTATTATTATTAAGAAAGTCCTCCATGGAGTCATGGACTCATCGAGGGAGGCCACACACTATACACACCAGCTATCATACTTATTCTTGAATTCATTCACATTCACACATGCACTCACAACATCCAATGGCAATTCATTCCAATCACGCACCACCCTATGAGAGAAAAATCTACCCTTCACTCCTTTCTTAGCGGCCTTCATACTTAGCTTCCAAGGATGCCCCTCTAGCCTTTTCCCTACCCTCCATAAATTGAAAAATTCCACCAATTGAAATCCTGTATGACCCTTTTGGAAATTTGTAAGTCTCAATCATATCACCGCTCTTTCTCCTGTCTGCTAGTGTACTTATCTTTTTAGGTATGCTTTTTTGATTTAACAAATATGAAGGAATGCAGTATTTCCGGTTGCGAAAAATGAAATGAAACTAGAAAGAGTCCTTAAAAAAAGTTTCATGATTAGTCGTTAGATTATGATTTACGGATTAAGTAATCTTAGCCTACCCACGATATTAATTCTAATGCACTTTAGATTTATAACCTTTCGTGTGGGGTTACATAAAGAATAATAATGCAAGGGGAGCATAGACTGATAATCTTGGATATCCTTAAGCCTTGAATATCCTTTAAGCCTCTGACACTATCCGTAGAAGAAAGACTAAATTTGCAGACATTGTTGCCGATCAATTACATTCATTTGTTTTGACTATTTTTCCTAAATGCAAGTGAATAAATAGCCATTTCCAGGGGACGGAGGAACCTGTGGTTGGATTGGTTACAGAACCATTACAGTGACTTCATCTTAATGAAATGTTCCGTCCCCCCTTCCGCCATCCAATCACTGGATCTCAGGTCTCGCTGAGAATTCTCGGGATGTAACGGAATGAGCGATTCGCGACAAAACCTACCGTTTTCAAATCTGGTGGAGTCTAGGGAATTTATGATATCAGCAATGGGGTAGGAACCTCGTGGAGTCGATATCTGGAATATAGAAGCTGTTCAGAAAGCAACCGGAAGGAAGTGGGAGCGGGTTCTCTCACGCTGTTAGTTAGATGAGTATCTGTAATCAACTCTCCACCAAGTACATGTATACATTGTTTATATTTTTCAATAGAGTTTATTGAGGCCTCCTTCTCAGTTACTGTGTTTCAGATGATCCTTGGATCTTCTGAAATGTTGATAACAATGCATTGAAATTCAAATATTGTGTTCGTTTTTCATGTTTTAATAAATGTTATCCTCTAAAAGTTATGCAAACAGTACTATGTGTGTGTGTGTGTGTGTGTGTGTGTGTGTGTGTGTGTGGGCGCGCGCGCGCGCGCGTGCTCGCTGGCGCGTCCAGATAATCACAAGCGTAATCCATAAAACGAAAAGACAAATTATGTTATCCTCTTCATTACAATAAGACTTCACCTTCATGTGAGTTTTAATTACATGTGAATCTTTCTCTGGAAAACGTCCTATATATATTAGATATTTCAAAGAGCTAAATGAGTAAAAACTAAAAACGCTGGTAGAAAGTTGTTTAAATTATTCTATATAATAAGCGCATACTATTTTAATAAATTCATAATTCTCGCAAGAGAAACACACTACCGCACATGCTGCCGCTTATCACGCTACTTATCTCTACACTGGACCTGGTTGATGTTTGCTGTAATTTCGGAAGACAACTCCCACTGCCAGTATTAATAACAATTGTATATTTCCTCTTATAAAGGGTCGACTTTGCGAACTTCTCAACCGAAACGAAAAGCGAGGAATCCTCGAAATAAACGATGTTAAAATGTAATTCATAATCTCCTGTTTTTAAATAGCGTGACACACATTGAGCAACTTGAGTATTACTACGTTATTATAAAATGACACATTGATTAGTCACCTACACTAAAGTTTAGCTCATATGGAAATGGACATTTTTAATCCCACATCTGTCTTAATGCAGATAAAAACTATATGAACAATATCTTCAATGAATGTTCTTGATGTGAAATGTAGAAAGTAATGAAAAAGTAACATTGGGAAAAAGAAAAACATTTTAATTGAAAACAGAATGAATAATAAATATCCAGTTTTATCGGATAAAATCAAGTACCTAAACAATGCTTGTCTTTAAAATCAAAAAGCAATTTCGAAGGTGACTAAGATCCTTTAACATGTAAATTCCTTCTTGCTGCTTGAAAGAAGGCTCAGCCCAGCAAATTCACTCTTTAGCGCTTTTGCTTAAGGTTTCACTGGCTAGATGGCTTTTATCGGTTGGTTCTCCTCATGGCCCTTACTAGAGCAAACACCTAAATCTTCTGTACAATACCGTGAAATTCGGTGCCCGAAAGTTACATTTTTCAGTGTGTGTGTGTGTGTGTGTGTGTGTGTGTGTGTTAAAAACATTGGTATACAGTAGAGAAGACCCGAAACATTTGAAAACATTTGGATTTATACAATAAAATATAAGCGTAGGTTTAAATGCGATGATGTTAACGAAATCTTTTAGGCTCTTTTCTTCTACTTTTCTATTTCTGATGGAAAAAGAGGTTGTTTTTAATAATGTGCAACTTGATTACTTTGAACTTTCACAGTGTTTTTCTTTTCTTGTGAAATCGCTGAAATTCATCTTAATTCGCCTAGTATGATCTTAAAAAAACTTTATTTTTTTTGCCGTTGTTAACGTTAATTAATTTTTCTTACAATTTTAATGAGTTTCGCTTTGTTTTCAACTGCAGTCTCGCTTGTATAGCATAAACATGTTTCCTCATTTTTAAGGTAATTCCCGCCCACAAAAAAGTTATAAACCTATAGCACATTAGTACCTTGTGCGGATTATGGATTTTTCGTTTTTTTTTAATTTTTATATAATCGGATATCCTGCTCTAGAGACCAAAAGCGTGACTTTTTTACTGCTGTCCAATGAACAGGGTAGTGTTCTCACACCCACGCGATTGAAATTCATCTCTTACATAAACCTATTTAGTATTATTTTCATCTCCCTCCATCTCCATCTCCACAAAAAATAAAGGTATTGTAGCTTCACATTCTCTTATCAGAAAATGAAAAGAACTACTTCAAACGGATGAAGATTTCGAGTGAAGTTTAAAGCAAGCACATTCAGATGAGAGTCTACAAAATCCGATGATTGAAAGTATATTTGTACACTCTGAATAACGAATATCAAAATAAACATTGAATTTTATATATTTCAATAAGTTTATTTTTTTGTGGGAACCTTTCAATATTGAGACCGTATTACAATGTAAAGAAAGAGTTGAATAAGCAAATTATAACCGTACAAGCTTCGAAATCGTCAGACTACACCATAAGGATTATTAGTACAAAAAGTTTTACTTGTTAATTACACCTATTAGATGTTATTATAACTTCACAACCACATTGTGAAGTTTAATTCATTACTGTATGCATATTGGAACACTGCTTGTTGTTGGACCTAGGATATGACACACGTGATGCTGCAGAACGTGACAGCAACAACTATCAGTGTTCCAACGCGCACACAGTAATGAATTTAACGTTTTTTATTCTGTTTTCTTATTTGTATGTACCAATTGTGAAGTTATAATAACATATAACATGTATAATTCATTGTTTATAATTGTTTTTGTTGTGTAAAACGTTCTGACGACTTACGAAATTGGTAGGGTTAAATTTGCTTACTAAACTCTTTAATAAGATAAATACACCTTAAAATATTGTCTCAGTACCGAAAGCTTCCCACAGAACTACTAAGTCACAGAAACTTAAACTTATAAAAAATGAACATAAAATTAAAGTTATAGAAATTAAACTTATTAAACTTACACTTATAAAATTAAACTTATAGATGAAAATGTAAGTTTAATTTTTCTCAGGAATTTCAATAGCGAATAGAGCAGTTATGGTCATAATTAAACGTGATGTTCCACACGATGTTTTCAAAGCAAATCATAAAGATATTTACTTTTGCTACCGTACCTCAATTTCATACATCCCTCCCCTCAAAAAAAGATAAAGAAAACAAATCGCATACATTTCTCAGAAGGAAAAAAAATAAACGAATGGTACGTTAAGCAGAATACAGCATTAAAAACGACGGTCCCAGCTTGTAGTTCAGGAATACAAGTTGTTGATGCCATTCCGGGATAACCAACAATCCTGGATATTTAAACCTTATTATAAATATATCAATTAATGCTTCTCCGTGCCATTTTGGAAGCGTAATTCAAAAACTTCACTGAGTAGAACGAAATGAAAGAGCGACGCCCCACAAGCTTTAAGATAGAGCCAGTCCACACAAAAGGTAGAGATCAGAGTTCAGCTTTTATTCATTTTCAATATCAGTGCCTAAGATCGATGTAGAGGGATCAATATGCATAATAAAACTGAAATACTCTTTAAAATATATCTAAAGAAAGGAAGGTTATACTTTCTCAAAAAACGTCATCAACTTTTATAGTACTCAGAGTTAGGAGTTTTGTCTTTAAAATTTAATGGCCGTAAAATTTTGAAGCTACAGAGTAAAACTGCATAAATCAAAAGAATTCAGACAGAATAAAATTAAATTATCCATAAACAATATTGCGTACGCAAAGTTGGGTAATAAAGAAAACATAGCAAATTCATCAACTATGCTTTCTCCATGTCGAGACTGTAACGAGTGACACGAATACTAAGAATAAATTTATCAAAGTGAGTTAATAAAAAGTTACTAATTTTTCTGATTGTCAGTAAACATTAATACACTAATAAAATGAATGCTCTAATATTAATGAAACCCTTTAAAATGCATTTCATTATTTCTACAGTTGTAAAGACTTGACTCTACCTTTAGGTCAGGACAGAAAGACCACACACACACACACACACACACAGAGAGAGAGAGAGAGAGAGAGAGAGGTCCATTGTACTTGTGTGATCACAGAACATCTATAAAGTCACGAAATAATTCGAATTGTCGTAATCAAACAATGTATTTATCATGGGAACTATAACGTGAACAAC
Organism: Typopeltis vanoorti; assembly: GCF_054136105.1. NCBI lineage: Eukaryota > Metazoa > Arthropoda > Arachnida > Uropygi > Thelyphonidae > Typopeltis > Typopeltis vanoorti. The sequence continues at coordinate 9,014,252 of NC_143569.1, forward strand.
AAAACAATTACTCAGAATCCAAGGATGTTTAAAGTAGAGACAGCAAACAAGAGTTTTATTTTCAGCATGACCTTCTCATCAGTGAATTGCTCGCACTATAATACTTCAGATGCGCTCTACGTAAAGCTGCACGCAGAGTTCGAGCTGTAAACCTTGTAACGCTATCCTCCCACGGAGGGAACTTCTAACTTTTACGAGATAAAACTTTTAAAGTTTCACGAAGGCTGTTCTAAAAGCTTTACGATAGGGAATGCATGTTAAGATGCAGACATATTCCCAGAGAGTGAGAAAACGAGAGAAATGAGGATTATCTAATAGAAAGTAGTGCCTAGAACAATATATTTCTCTTTAAGTAGGGTTTGGCCTAGTTTAAAGGTGCTGTTATATTCGTTTCAGCTTGCACGCTAGGCTTCCTGCATTGAGAAAATCACGTGGTTTAACGGACATATGGGAATGCCCGCACATTGGACCACCTCATCTCCATAAAAGCCTTTGTAATTGCACAGTTTCCTTCCTGTGTAGACGGTTTATTACAACACGAAGTGGCGCACGTGAATTGTTTGCACTGGTTTCACTTTTGTGTTTTCGGTTTTTGCAAACTCGAGCGGATAAAACAAACGAAAATCTCCATTGGTTTTCTATTTATATTTTTTCACTTATAAGTTTACAGAGCGTTTAAACATAGACTGCTGAATGCCATCCGGAACAGTATGAACCTTTATAAGGGTTTTCCAACTAAAGGAAAGTAGTAGATCTCATACGGTAGTAACAGTGTACTTCATTCTTTCCTTAACTTAATGAGGAGATGGCAGGATTTTTTTCTCTAGAAAATTCGGTTTCAGGGTCCTGCAATCGTAAGGCTATAATTCTAGACGAACCTTGTTTACAATTCCATCCTTAGTTGCTTCCGCTGTAATTCTAAACAACTCGAATGAATTGCTCAATTTTTTTCCGAAAACAGTTTTGTTTTCACCCCACAGGCAGACAAATCGACCGGAGAACTCATGTTGTTAGGCAATCATAACTGCTTACCGAAGATGGTATGGTGAACAAACTAGGCAAGAAGGCAATCGTAACCTGAGTGCCTGCCTGGTTAGTCGAGTAGGTGGTTCGAGTCTTAACGCTCCAATACAGGAATATAGGTTCCTCCAGTTCACAATCCCATTGTGAACTGGAGTATTACGAAAATTCTCGGTTGTAAATGAATATTATCGACCAATGAGAAACAGTCACGCATTCATCTGAAGGACCGAAAGTGAAAAGGTTCCATTTATGCTTTCCAGAGTGGGATTCTAGTATTATCTAATTAACTATCACCGGTTAATATGGGTGTTAAATACTTTGGCGAGTGCATTAATATTAAGGACAATAGGCTAACTAACCTTATTTCCAACATTCACGTCCGAATACAGGTTCTAACCGAGTCAGATGAAAAGTTAATTCCTTGACGAGCAAACGGTATAGATAGCTTTATAGATCACTTTTGGTATTCTAACTGATTTTAATCACGTTATCAAAAATGATAACGTGGCTTACAAGCAGCCACGTTATCATTTTTGACAAAAGATCGGAATCGCGAAGCGTAGTATTCATTTTTATTCACTTCCACCCATGAAATGCAGTAAACCTATAGTATATTAATTATGTATGAACTATTTATGTATTATTTATGGTCTAAGAGTTAAATAATCCGAGAAACTCTTCTCTAGTGACCGAATATGAAATTTTTTTAAGTTAGTTGAGGCCTCCACTAAGTGGAACGATGGTCTCACACCGAACGATGAAATTCATCTATCATCAAGAAACATTCACAAAAATTCATGAGCGTGGCGGTTTCGAACCGCTAGTCGTGAGAGTGAGTATACTATTCACTTCGTCAACCAAGTCGGCAATATATAAATGGAAGTAATTCATGTTAGTGTGCGCGGATACTTTTCAATCAGAACCATCTCGTTTTACAATCATCAGCGTTATGAGCTGAGCATGCCATTGTTTGAAATCTGGAGATATTCGCTGCAGCAAGTAGGGGAGGAACATTGTTGTCACAAAATACTTCAATCTGAACTTAAAAATAAAAAAGAAACTCTTTCTCATCTTATAAATTGCTTTCTCTTAACTTATGTCGAGAATTCGAGACCAAATAAGTTTCTGAAATCTTAAAAGATTATATCTAAGGGCAAATCAAAACATTTCGGAGAAAAAAATCCGATTTCATATAAAAGTTTTCAGTCAGTCAGCCTTCCCTCATCTGCGCACTGGAATGCTCTCTCTATTCTTACTTTTTATCTCCAGTGAGCAAATGCATAATGTACTACATGTTTTTCACGGAAAATGATGATTTTTTTTTTATCTTCGATAGTATATATCTGGATGGTGTCCAATAATAGAGAAAACGCGACAGACATACCGGGACAAAAACGAAAATTCTGACTTTTAAAGAAATGGCTACATATTTTCAGAAAGATAGAACAAACGAGAAACTTTTCTTTCTGGGAATATCTAGAAGAAAATAACGCAAACATATATTTATAGCTACACCAGATGTGTTGAAGGAGAGAGTGAGTGATTGAGAAGGCTTGTGTATAGATTACAAATACCTCTAATTTGACTACACTTAGTGACACTTTTATAAGAGTTTACTTTCTTGTGTTTAATTAGGTACTGATCACAATTACAAAGTTATTTCCATTCTTGGTTTAAAAGAGCGAAATTGCCGTCGTTAATCGCTAATATTTATACTAAAAGTTAGAGGTATCCCTTTAATAATAAGAATAATATTTACTCTATTTCTGCTTGTTGAAACCTGTGCACCTACTACGTGATGTTTTTGTTTTTTAAACAAAAATCTGAATTGCTGGGTTGTTTTCTCACTTTTTATTCCGCATTATCATCTTTAGAACAGATATAATAATATGGGCAGGCATTTTGAAGTTATATACTGATTGACCATTTAGGGAAATTCAACAAACATTACGTTTCCGAAAATAAAATCTCGGCTTTAGTAATAAGAATTATCGCTAACGGTAAAAAATGTAAAGCAGATATTTTGTACAAACCATTCAACTTGATTTTTATTAACGATCGTGAATTCAGATATACCAATTTTAGCATCTAAAGGACTAAAGAAATTTGCAGGGAAAAAATATTTTCTCTGCGTTCATCGGAAATGCATTTATCTATATTTTCAAAATTTCAATAATAAATACTTTTTTTTAAATCTAAAATCAAAATGTTTTCCTGTTGATCATGATGAATCGTGATCTACTGACTGATCTCAAGTGGATTTATTATCTAGTAGTACAGAAAAAAAGACATATATTAGAGGCACTGAAAGCATTAGAAGAAATTGAACTAAAAGTCTTCGACAACATTTAAATATATTTGAAGAAATGAAAAGTCTCAATAATCAGTTGGTTGTAGCCTATCAAGCAACTAAAGAGGTAAATTTTGCTGAGTATCAAACAAAAAACAGCAATTAAGTTCTTTTCGTAATGATAATTGACCGATAATCCTAATATTAACGATATTTAAAACTGATTTCGTTTGAAAAAAAAATAGCATTGTTCGAATTTAGTAATTGTAGGAATTCATACTTAGAACGTCTTAATGCCGAAACAAACACGATATGCTGCCTGGATTCTATTGGCAAAAGGAAACAAAACATTGCTTTTGTACCGTGCATAACTTATCTTGATCCCATTCAAGGATGATTTTCATTATTGCAAAATTTCTGTTGAGCAATAATAATGTGACGTAATTTTATCACGTGGTGTGAGACTAACTTCCTACTATTGGTGGCTAAATGGCGCGAGAAAGTTCCCTATTTACTTTTTGGAGCAAAATTTCCAAGAATAACAGATGGAAATGGAATCCTTCAGCTTACTCACGGTACTCTCTTGCTACACGTTTGAATCTTTTCGTGAGTGAGAATCATACGAAAAAAAAAAAAATAACTGCCAACAATCCCTAATGTAATTTGCTATAGACTACTGCTTCACACTAGCAAACGGATTATTTACACAGAAAAACCTGTAGTAAAATAATGGAATCAATTATTAGGAAAATATCCCTATGCATAAAAGTATTAACTGATTGATTGGTTATCATTCCTAACAACTCACTCCTAATTATATTGCAACGTTTGCTGCGTCTTCGTGGTATTTGATGGACCTCGTTATTTAATGAACGCAATTACAAGAACAGACTGCGTTTTCGTTTTGTCTTAAGTTAGTCCACAAATGAGATGTCAGTTTATTACAAAAAAAGACGTAAAAAATAAAAATGCTGCAGTAATTAAAGTACCGGAGAAGAATTAAACAACAGGGTTTTTCTAATAAATTAATATTTTAGTTCCGTTTTTATTATTTTACGTTATTTAAAAACTTTCGTCTTAACTGTAGAAAATAAGAACCAAAAAATCTTACTTATTTAATTGAATGTGAATGACGTTTTGTTTTTCAGTACTGAGAAGATAGATTAAAGCTTTCTGTATTTTAGCTTCAACAACTCACAAAATTAAAAATAATTAAACTTAAATTTTTAACTTCGCTATAGCATTTACTGATTATATTTCCACTTATGTTTCGGCATACGTTTGCGACATTATTAAAGTACTGAAGAAGAATTAAACAATAGTTTCTTTTTTCTAATAAATCAATACTTTAGTTCAATTTTTATTATGGTGTTTAAAACTTCCTTCGCTCTTTTTTTCTTACGATGGAGGTTTTCCGTAATTGAAAGCATTACGAAACCATACATCAGGACCATCAAATCAGCATGCACCAAAGTAACAGCAACAATTCATTTCAATGGCGACACCTCTACTGTGGCACTACAGAGTAATAAAACAAGACGACACAATATCTCCAAAACTATTCACAGCATGTCGAGAAGAAATATTCAAACGTCTTGATTAGGAATAAAAATACGTTTGAAGATAAATGCAAGATACTTAATCCATTTACTCTTGCAGATGACAGTTATTCAAGTCCACACGAATTCATATCGGTAAACTCCCAATTTCTAGCAAAACAGTTAGTTTAAAAATAAACCAAAAGAGAACCCAAGTTATGTACAACCAGAAATAATAAAAGTGAATGACAATGAAACTGAACAATTGTATACTTACATATATTTAGAACAATATTTATTTATTTAGCGTATGGCATAATAAAGACACATGACATCAGAATATATAAATACATATTTGTGCAGACAATAAAAATGACACAAGTAATGCACATATACAAATATCAGGTAAAAAAAGTCTACAATTTTAAGTCAAGTTCGGATAGCCAATCAAGAGCTGAAGGATCTGCCTCAAAAACGTCTCTGAGGTCACCAGGGTAGGCTCTTACGCTACACTCCTCCACAATGTGTCGGATGGTTTGGTTTATGGTCCCACAATCGCATTGGGGTGTGGGGGACCTTCCTCACTTGTGTAAGCTGTCTGCGCAGATACCATACCCTGTGCATATCCTATTTAGGCTTTTCCATAGATGACGAGGAAGCTCAATCCTTTTCGGATTTTGGTTGGGAAGATTATACTTGTTTAAGTCTGGTGGCGATTTTTCTTTCCAAGTTTCTAGCTATTTCGAATTAATATTGAAATTGCTATTTACTAGTTCTTCAGCCAGTATTAGTGGAGGCTGTTGGGATTTAAGGCAATTCATATTTATATATGGGATGTCATCGTGTATCGGCAACAGGGGATTGCTGTTTATTTTTTTGTATTCTTTTACCAGAGCATTCTGTCTGCGCAGTTTCTGTGGTGCAATATTGCTCAAAGTTGAAAGCCAGTAGAGGGAGTGGACTTGACATAACCTGTTATTGTCCTCATCGCTGCATTTATTTGCTGTCGATTTTCTTGATATGAGGACTGTTTAGCCATACTGCTGGACAATATTCTGCCGCAGAGTAGACTAAGGCCAATGTGGAGAATATCAAATGATATCAAAATATCACGGGAGTAGTCAAAAGACGGACAATACTTGGTTGGAAAGCATTTGGAAAATTACGGTCGATATTCAGAAGTCAATTTCCGCTATACCTGAAAAGAAAAGCTTCCTATATTGACATATATTCTAACCACTTGGCCAACCAGACTACTCCCCAATCAACAAGCAGCGGGCGCAAACCCACCGTGGGCACGAATATTTGTGATTGTCTTTAGGTGGGAGATGAAATTAATCGCTCGGTGTGAGAATATTTAATCGCTTGGCGATAGACTACTGCTTCACACTAACTTCACCCTCTTATTGGAGGCCTGAAGTGGCTAGAAAAAAGTTCCATGTTTGGTATCTACAGCAGGATTTCCGAACTATGTAAAAAAAAAAAATTAAAAATTACAAAAAAATATATCGAACTGATAACTTAGCCCACCCAAGGTATATAATATACTATAGTTTTTCGAAATAACTTTTCGTGGGTGGGAACAACATAAAAAAAAAAATTGAAAACATGCGTTGACTTTGTGTATATAGAGATTTACGTAATAAAGAGATTTATCTCGGGGAAACGCAAGGGTTTCCCCAAGTACGAGGATCTGTAGGGTATAATATTTCTAACTGATGAGAAACTTTATTTTACTTTTTTTCTGCTATAAATTATCGGTGTGCTATCAATTAGCATTAAAAAATTCAGTAAAACAAAAGAAATCCATTCAGATGATAAATCGGCTATTTTGATGTGCATACAAAATAAATAACGGTTTATAATTATCATTAAATGACTTGAAATACACCTAACAAGAACTCGTTTGCATTTTATCGATAGCAGCAATCTAAAATTAGCTCTGTTATTCTTGGAATCTCTTTTCCTATTTATAAATTAACTGAGAACACTAAATTGAATTTGCCGAAAAGTTTTTAATCTAAATTCTTTACTGTTTATAATCTCTCTCCGTGAATTTAAAAATGTTTCTTCGCCGCACATTAGATCAAAAGCCCGTTAATTACCTGAAAGAATCAATAAAGTATTATATGCTATTTCGTTTAGCTAAATTGAAAAACAGTCGCAGAAGTAATGAGATGAATTAGGCAGCTCAGTTTAATTAATGCCTATTGCGGCCACGCTGTCATCACTCGAAGTAGACTGCATCAAAACAAAGCAAAAGTATCGAGCTGGAAATACTTTGGGTGTGATAGAAAACGCACAATGATCTCCCAGCGCATAAACTCGATTTCTGTTAACAGAGTCTCAGCAAGAAGTCCCAATATAATTTCTTCCTACAGAAATTAACTTTCTCTTTCTATAAAAATACACGCTGCTTATATTTTAAGACTGCAAATAATCAATAAGTAATAAACGAAAAAATCAGAAAATTTCAGTAAACCTTAATTTCATTGAGTTAACACGAGATCATTAACTCAGTTTCATTGAGCAAACCTTAAACTATCTGCGAAATTTCAATGGGCTAAACCCCAAATTTCACAGATATCTTAAGAAGAACTTTCCAAATTCAATGCAACATCAAGTGGATATCAGAATGTTTTGCAATATCTCCACGATTCTTAGTCCTTAGTCACCCTTCTAGAGGCTAGCCACGCTGTCCACAGATAAAAAAGAAAACTTTCTCATCTTTGTAAGAGAAAGTCGTCGTTCTCCTTTATGTGTTGGAGACGTTTGTCAACTTATTCATAATAAACAAATACATTTTAAAGTAGTTACCGATTTTGAAGGGGGGAAACATTAAAAGACTTAAATTTGGGGAATAAACATCAGTCTTTCGACTTTAAGGAGATGAATATGACAAGTTATCCTTCCATTAATCATATTTATCACACAAAATAGCCTTTGACAATTTCTTCCAAATACCTACCACAGTTTCCAATTGATGACAAACTGTGGGGTGAATGACTTTAAAAATGAGTTCACAGTTTCTACTTATCGAAAACTAGTTTGATACAGTTTGGTGGTAGATCATCACAAATATTCAATATCTGCTAGTGAGAAATCGAGTGAAAAAAACAGCGATGTGATATTATATGTCATAATCATTGCAGATGGGTTCATTGTTTTAATGTTGGTGGATTATCTTTATCTCTGTAAATTAGAAGCCGAAATATGAGAAAGATTATTGGAGCGAGTCTGATGAGAAAATACATTTCAGATGGCTTCATCTCAATATTCTCTTTCGATATTATTTCCTTCAAAATTTATTCAAGTTAAAACTATCCTCATGATCGAATCATTCTGTCAACGTTCCTCTAAAAGCTAGGACTCGATGTTTTAGAGAAAAGACATCGAGTCGTAGCTTTCCATTTTTAAATTATTTCCGTTCGCATTTAACCCCCCCCCCTTCCCTAGTGACGTGTAATAGTTTTCTTTCAATAATGATTAATCATTAGTCTAACGTTTTCGTCTGTTCAGCAAAATATTTACATACCAGGTATCGGAAATGTCATTCATTTGAGGTCTTCTCTGGTATGCAACTGTGACCTGTTTCCAAAATATGAGTAGAAATGAGAGAAAAATAACGAAACGAATAATAATGAATATTAAGTCCATGAATTCCGCAGCTCTTATGGTGGCTGAAGATACTACAAAGTTGCAAAAGCTTCATTGGATTCCATCTTAACGATCGCACAATCACAATTGTAAGTCTGCATACTTATTAATTAACAGAAGCATTCAAGCATGGAATATTCATGATTAAAATGCAAATAGTAAGTAAAGGTTAAAGCAAAATTTAAGGATTTAAGAAACACTACAATTTCCGTTATTCATTCGACAAGCTCCTGACAATTTTGCTTGAATATTAAGTGAAACATCCCATCAGGAAACTCTCTGGCTATAAGCCGAAGGCGAATTTCTTCTTACTCTCAATTAGATACCGAAAAGTTCTCTTAACAAATGAAATCTTCTAACGCAAGAATAAATGCTTCTTAATCGCATAAAGATGAGATCAACTCGGATTTTCCAAACTTGACGAAACAGTTTTGATGGCATTTTCTTTAATGAATAACACGCGAACTTAATTACCATGCTAATATTTCTGTAGCAATCTTAACTAAAATGATTGGAGCAGGATCGAGATACAGAGATTGTTATGAAGCAATAAAATTAGCTTTGGCACACTATACTACAATATCATTAACATCACTGGAAAATGTAAAGTTCCACGAATTAAAGTTATCTTCGCGATCAAGCACCATGAATGCTCTTTTTAAAGTCATTACACGTCCCTTGTACTGCTGACAATTCCCTTTGCAATATCTTTTTATGTGTGATTCATGTATTATTTGTTTAAGAAATAATTAACATATCTGAGATAAGTATAAGCTTTGGGAAATACTGAATTTTATAATATCCATTAGCAATCTCGTCGCCGAGATCCAAATATTCAACGTCATCAAATCGAAATCAGCAATAGACCTGATAGAATTAATTTAAGAAGTTTTCGATAGTGTTAGCAAAACGCCGTTGTCATGGGTAGTTAGAGATGTAATAGTTCGCTGTCCTTTGATGTGTTTTTAAAACGTTTTTGTGAATTTAAATGTCGTTATTAGTAAAATAGTAGAACACATACTCGTATTATCGTTAACAGAGAGAAATGTATCTCAGTTAAAGTTGTCATTTACAATTGCTTAAAAACTGTGCTTACGAATTATTTGTTTGTTACTTACAATTAAAAATTTGCAACTACAGTAAATTATTAAGGACGTTCATTATATAAAATCGAAAGCATGAAAGATCGGACGTATAAGTGTTGCTAACAAAGGAATGAAAAAAAAAAAAAAAAATTATGATTTGTATTTGAAATATCCTTTAGAAGATCACATATTGTTCAAGGCATAGTTTAGCCAAAGTGAAATCGATTTTTTTAAGTATGCTACATTTTTCTGAGATCGCTGGGGAAAAAGATTATTTCAAGGTCTGTGATGTCACTAGATTACATTTCATCAATCTTCAGAACAGTTCTGTTCTAGATCGGGATTTATGTAGTGAGATGGCTTGTAGACCTACTGGCCATTGAATTAGAAACCCTTATTTAAATATACGTAAAGTATATTTATTTTATGCAGACTATATGCAAAATACTTGGGCACGTGGGTCACCACGTATTCCAGGCAACTATTTAAGAATGAATGCTGCTGCTCACTAATCGTCAATAGTGTTGATCACAATGGGAATAAACAAAAGATCTTTCGGAGTTTGCTACACTGCTCCGAGATGAATTTCTTCACTTCAGCATTAGGAGTCCCCACGTGTTTTCTGACCAAAGGGCGCACATCCACCCGACTGCCTTACGGGGCACCTGTGAACTAGCTTACATTATGATTATTCGCAGGTGGGAGAATAAGATAATGAATTAATAAAGAAATGTATGCAAAGAGAGTAAGGACAATAAATAAATTAAATAATGGTGTCATAGAATTTACACATATCGGGCACTGAAACTTCGCAGAAATCAGTGGTTTCCGTATAGGCATGCGACTGCCAATACCGATCCTCTTTAATTTCCTGTTTTTGGTGAGATATGGGTTGGGAACAGCCTTCATCAAATGCTTCGGTCAGTTACTGCAAAAGGAAGTTCTGTTTGTCCGTACAAACCTTCTCAGACGCCGGCAATCTCGTTCCTGACATTCTGCCTTAGATCCACAGTTATACCTCTTAGACTAGTAATGTTTATTTTTCCACTGACTAAACACCCAGGATGTGATATACCGGGTGTTTAATCAGTGGAAACATAACCTGAATTAGAAATCTTCATGCAGATATTTATCCGGGATAAATATCTGCATGAAGATTTCTAATTCAGTGGCCGATATAACTGAAAGTGTATGTAACTAAGTCAAGTAAAAGTGAAACAAAATTATAACAAAAGTAAAACAAAAGAAAACTAAATATGTGTAACCAGAGATGAAATTCATTCCCAGCTAATTATAATTCTAGACAACGTATTTAGTTATTATCTAAAACACAATAGTTTTAGATAATAACTAAATACGATGAAGTACATCGTGTTTAGTTATTATTTAAATAATTCGAGAAACAATATACAGATAGTTCTCACTTTACGATTTCTCGCTTTACAAATTTTAGGGTTGGAATTTTTATAAATTATGCTCGGCGAAGGCGATTAGGCGTACGTAATGACGTAATATCAGTTAGAACAAGCCTAAATCACTTACTAACCTTCGCGACGCGAGTGTGTTATTCGTGGTTTTCTTTAATTACACCTGATTTTTTTTACTTTGTTTTCTTTTTAACTATAACCCACTGAATTTTACAACAATGTCAAAAAGAAGCAACAGTGCAAAACCAGAAAATGAGCAAAAGGAAATAAAGAAAAGCAATTACGTTAGAAAAAAAAAAGTAAATTATTACCAGCCATCAAGATGATAGCACTGCTAAAGCGTTTTCTGAGAAAGTTTTTTTTTTTTGCTGCTTCTACAGTTTGCACCGTTTTAAATGATAAAGAAAAATATTTGAAAGAAGTAAAAACAAAAACTATTTTCTCATAAACTTTTTCCTCAGTTTAATGATAATTTCGAAGGCTCTGAAAACCCAACAAAGGATTGTGAATTCCGAAACTCCAGCGATTAGTCCAACTGGTTAGTCTTAGGTATGACTAACCAGTTGCAGATGGAAGTTTCGGAAGGTGATGTTAACGAGCTACTTCAATCTCATACTACGAAACTCTCACCCAATGATCTCCTTGAATTAGAGGAACAAGAAAGAAACGAAGAAGACAAAAAAGATAACGAATATGAAGCTCCAACTCGGTTTTTTACTTTAAAAAGGCCTAGAATAAGCATTTAAACTTCTTCGAAAAGCTCAATCAATCTTTGAATCACAAAAGTCAGACTTAGAACGACTTAGTAAATTTTTCCGCGAAAAGAATAATGCTTCTGCTTGCTATTTTAAACGAAAAGAAGCGATAGTCAACGAAGCAGATGACACTCGAGGTCTTCTTTGAAAAAAAAAAAAAGATGCACCGAAGCTTCCTAATATATCTCCTACTACTTCGACGGCTGCCGATTCACCTGCTGACATAGCAATGAGCTAATTTTTTTTCCAAAGAATCTTCTTTTAATTTAAATTTTTTCTTCTGTTATTTTTGAAATATGTAAATCTTTGTACAGTAAAGTATTTTCTTATCATTTAATATTCATTTTATATTTTATAAATTCCTTCTTACGAAAGTAACTCTCGCTTATAGCATTATTTCTAAGGCAAATAAACTCCCACTTTACGAATTCCCGATTTAAGAACGGTCGTCAGGAACCAATTAATTAGTACAGGCGGGAACTATATCGAATATCTTACTAGAAAAAAACAAAAGTAGCTCTGCAAGAAACCCGAAAGCCACTTACGGATTAATAGAGATATAACTTTAATTTTTTTCCTTGCTGTCTGCTTATAAGAATCAATTAGATAAACTATGATCGGAGCATTAGAAACTTTCATGAATAAATCTTCCAATCAGACTTAAGATATAAGTCTGATTGGAAGATTTATAATAGCAATGATGATTAAGAGCTAATCATCGTTGCTATTATAACTGCATTGAAGATATCCGTTTATATATCAACAATGGTTGCTAGGTGGTACTGGTAAGTCGCTCTCATAAACATAGTCGTTATGATTTGTTATTGTTGTTAGAGGAAGTTTTATCCGAAGCACAGATTAGTATAACTTCATATAAACAATTTCGATTTTGTGCATGAGATTATATTAATGCTATCATGTGACATCAGAAAGAACCAAACATAATAATTTTGATCTTAGATGCTATGAGTGTCTTCACTCAAATGATAACTTACTCTCCATAAATTTGAAACTACTGTGCTACATTTTTTTAAATTAAAGCAAAACGTCGAGCTATATAAACATCGACGCTTTTCCACAGGAACTGTTGGCCTTTTCTAGGAAATTTACTAAGGGCTTTTGCTTTCCTAAAAACACTAGGACATTCTTTTTCGTTCGAAAAAGAATGTCCTAGTGTTTTTTAAAAAAAATAATAAATTTTTAAATAAATATATAAATATATATATATATATAAATATATATATATATATATATATTTATATATTTATATAAATATATAAATATATAAATAAATATATAAATATATAAATAAATAAATAAATATATATATATATATATATATATATATATATTTATTTAAAAATTTATTATTCGTTCATTACTTGTTATTCGAAATTTTTATTATTCATTATAAAAGACAATTCCTATTTAATTTTACTAACTACAGAAAATCACACAGGAGCAAATGAAAATTTTATAACAAAATACAAATACTTACCTACTTGACAACCAATAAAAGCACCTGAGTTAATCAATAATGTAACGTTTTTCTACCGGAAATGTATCGCAGTAGTTCGGGGTTCGAACGCACGAGTAGAACAAAACACAACACTTTATTAATGAACACTTACTAACTGCACAACTAAACACTCACAAAGAGGTCAAACACGCACAGAAAACTCGCGGAAGAATCGCTAAGAAATCACAATATTATCGCTATGAAAATTCACTGTGAAGTGATTGATTCTACTTTTTGTTTCTTATTCTTTAATTTTATTCAATTTTTCTTTATTTTATTTTCCTGGAGCGGCCGCGGAGCTCTTAGGGACCCCCGGAGCACAGGTTGGGAACCACTGCTCTAGCCTAACTGACTTTCTGAAGCTCTGTTGGTAGTTGGTCTCCATCCTTCAGCCATCAGTGGCACTGAGCTCGCAATCAATGAATAAAGACCTTTCAAGGGAAACATTATGACAGACAAGTATCTTCATCTCGTGGCTCTAAACCAGTGTTTCTCAACGTGGGGGCGTACGCCTCACAGGGGGCAATTTGAATATTTTGGGGGAAATTAGAAAACGTACATGTACATATTTCTACATATTTATATTATATTTTTTCAGAACTTGTCTGACTATTATGCTAGAGGTTGGACATCAAAATCTTTGAGACGTTGAGGTGGGGGAATGATCCATAAAACGTTGAGAAACACTACTCTAAACCCTAACATGTACATGTTAGGGTTTAGAGCAGTGTTTCTCAACGTTTTTTGGATCATTCTTCCTCCTACGAATTAGTGTACAGATAAAGTTTTGAGGTAGGAGGGGAGGTTAAAACCCGAGTTTTCTAATGGAATACTCTACTTACACGTGCCAAAAATCGACTCTTGAACCACTGAACTTGAACCACTTATTAAGCAGTAGGGTTTGCTGGTTTTTAAAAACAGGGTCTAATAACCGTTTTTTTTTTTGGATAAATTTGCAAATTTTGAAAACCGGGTTTTAAATTTAAAAATCCCATTATAGATACTAAAATTAATGTGTAAAAATTAATTATTTAATTAAAAACGTTAACATTTTGACTTGAAACTGATGTATATGTTACTAATGAGGAATCGGAGGTGACGTAGTGTGAAGATGACTATGGCGAGGATTTTTTAAATTCTCTTGATCTAAATAACGACTGTGGATTCCCTATGTTGTCTGACAATTACAAACAATCAATTTCTTAAATTAGAAAAATGCGCACATTTTTTAGAAAATCTCCCGTAAAAGATAGCATCCTTCAGAATTATTTGAAACAAGAAAAAATAAATGAATTAAGTCTGATTCTTGACTGCCAAACGAAATGGAATAGTTTAGAGCCCATGATCGAAAGATATATAACATTAAAAATGTGTTGTTTTAGCTTTGAATGATATTGTTGCTTCTCACATGTGTAATGAAGCTCAATATCCTAAACTTCTGAAAGTGTTGGGACCAGTACGTATAGCAGCTGAGACCTTATGGCGGCGAGATGAAAATTTATTAACAAGTGAAGGCATATTTGAATTTCTGTTAAATGAACTAAAAAATTTAAAGATTGAAATTAGTTCCAAATTATCAAATGCTTTAGAAGTACGAATTCAAGAAAGAAGACAAATTGGATTGGTAACCCTTTTGTGATATTTGCAAAATTCACATAACGTTTCACAAAGAAATCTAGTGTATTTCCACTAGCTTCAAAACTCTATATTATTAAGTTATCTGGAAAAATATTGTCTAGAATATGTTCAAATTCTTGTATGGAAACAGATTCCGATGATGAATATATCGGAGACGGAGAATCTATTAATCAGGGCAATGCCCTAAAAGAAGCCATGGAAAAATCAGTTCATAAGTTTCTTGAGGAACCTGAAGAAATAATATCAAATCCGACACTGAAGGCCAAATTTTCAGTATTTGAGGCAACCAATAAAAACAACAAAGAATTAGAGTTATTATTTGATGCCCGAAAACGACAAAACCAAGTTCAGTCGCCAGTGACAGAGTATTTTCTATTTCAGGCACTTTTGTATCTAGAATAAGAACAAGATTAAGTAATCGTTCAGTGGACATTTTATGTTTTTTGAAATCATATTTCCTGAAGAAAAATAATAAATGAAATAAAAATTTATAATTTATATTTTGTAGGGATTTAAGTTATTTTAGTTTTTTTTTTTTTTTTAATTTGGTTTTGTATAGAGTATATTTTATTTTGTTATATTTTTGTAGTTCCATAAATATTAAATAAACTGAAAGATTTTAAAATACGCATAAAGATTTTGATTTTGTTTAAAGATTCTGTTTAAATTATTATTTATTTATTTATTTTTTTGTAAAAATTCGACAACCGGTTTTTTTTTCATAAGTCGGTTTTTGTATAAACTCTATTAAGCAGATGTCGTTTTCACAGACTACAAAGAAAGCTATAATTTGTATTATAAAGTTATATTTCTTATTTAACTTTTCTTATCAAATTTTTACTGAAAAAAGTGGAAATTATTATTTCAGTTTGTCTCTTAGCATTCGAATTGCAGCCACAGAATACCTTCAGAATGGTAACTACAGTCTATGGAAACAGTTTTTCAATAAGGAAATTTGTTTCGTATGAATCCTGTTGCCATGTTTCAACACACAATCCTCATCTAAGTACAATGAAATAAATATAGAAAGAAAACAACGAAATCGAATAAAATAGAAATAAATAGCTATTTTAAAGGAATAGATTTAGATACCTCATGCAGAACATTTGACGAATCATCAGTTCCCATGTGACATCTTAGATTCCGTGAGAATAACTTCCAAAAGAGAAATGTCTCATAAGACAAACTACTTTCCATATTTTATTCAAAGTATTCGCATTACAATCAAGAAAACACAGTTTTATTCTCGAATATTTCCGCGCACATCTGATTGCACTTAACAAGGTAGGAAACAAGCAGCGCCTACTAATAACCCCTTCCCCTGACTACACCATCGCTTATTTAAATCGAGTGCTTAATGTCCAGGTTAGGATAGACACGAAACGTATGTTTGCCGAAGATAATGCACTTGTTTGCATATTTTCTTGTCATCTGCAGACAGAGAATGTACTTATTGAAGATGAATGCACACAGATGAGTGTATGTCTCGTTACAGCTGTACTCCTTCTCATCGATATCACTTGTTTTGACGTACGTAGCACTCTAATCCTGAGCCATAGACATTCTGTGCTTGTTTCGATTGCTTCATACTTGTCAATTCACAGGAAAACTAGTCATTATTATGTTAATTATGTGTTGTTTAGTGCTCAGGTTCGCATGTCATTTGTACAGATAGGTAAAGAACGTAAACAAAACAAACAAACAAAAAAAAAACTCATTTTGCTTGCTAGATATGTAATTAGAACTAGGTCGATTACTTGTGCACCAAATATTATTTATTTTGACAATACAAATTTGTCGTGGCTAATTATTTTCATTTCACGTTTGAAATGTGCAGCCGGAATGAACAATTATCGTAAGCCTAAATATCTGATTAGTCTGAAAAGGTTTCGATGCTGTTTACTAATTCAAGTAAGCTGAGCATGAAATTGACAAATAATTTTCATCCTCTTCTACAAGTCTTTCACCAAATATCGTCAATAGATTTATGTAGTAATTAAAAAATAAAAATAGAATATTCTAGAATTATCAGACGTTTCCACACTTGACGTATTTGCCAATATTTCAGGGCAAATACGTCAAGTGTGGAAACGTCTCTAGTATATGAAAAGTCTTTTTTGAGATTCCTACTCATGATATGTTTGGTTTGCTTTAGTTTATTTATGTTTGTTAATTTCGTGTGTTCTATGGCTGGTTTGCTGCTTTCCTGGATGAAAAACCCGAGTTTCAGGGAGAGAAAATCACTGCCATCTCCGTCCGATGCACAGTGGTAAACTTATAATGAATTAGTACTATAGGTAGACTAAGAGTTTTATTATTATCATTATTTTATAAAATTTATCTTTTCTACGTAATTTGGAAATCCTGTTGTAGAAATCAAACTTGGAATTTTTTTGACCACTTCAAGGCTACAGCAAGCAGGGCGGTAGTTTTTACAACAGGCAAAAAATTCATCCCTTCCCCCAAGGGTAGTCACAAAACCGCCAATGACCACAGCTGGTTTCGAACCCGTAGCTAAGATAGTGTATATGTTGGAGAGTAGTTATGGTGGCCTCACTCGGGACTAACGGACGCACAGAATTTTTATCTTGACTTTTTGTATCTATTGCGTTATTAATAGCTCGTGTAAATATAGATATATTTTTATATTTATAGTTTTGTACTGAAAGAGAGGTAGTAAAACATTATATTTATTCAAGTCAATTGCATGTACAGAAAGTTGGTAAACCTAAAAACCAGTTAATACCGAGGCAACTAAAAGTAAAATTTGGAAACCTCAGTTTGTCTACACACCAAACACAGACCTCCATTTAGGCCATTATGCCTAAATGGAGGTCTGTATCTGTCTTATGCCTAAATGCCTAAATTGATGCTACTGAAAGTCTTTAGGTGGCAGTGAAGATTTTATTTATTGAGTGTAAGACCACTAAGTGTTACTCTAAGTGTAAGCTCTCAACGAAGGCTGGAAATATTGTAGCATGAAAAGTACTATTTTTGGAATCTGGATCAGAGGTCTTGGATTATCTAAATTCTTATCCCGCCTACTCTAACGCAGTACACCATAGGTTTAGCATCTTTAGTGGGTAGGGTTATGACATAAAAATATGGAAATAATTAAAGTCATTTGAAATGCTGATTCGGGTACTTCATGATAGTCAGAAACTTTA
Source organism: Typopeltis vanoorti (assembly GCF_054136105.1). Classification (NCBI taxonomy): domain Eukaryota; kingdom Metazoa; phylum Arthropoda; class Arachnida; order Uropygi; family Thelyphonidae; genus Typopeltis; species Typopeltis vanoorti. Next base: position 9,032,351 of record NC_143569.1, read on the forward strand.
AAAAGAAAGAAAGAATGAATTATGTAATCGCTAGCATTTTGACTTAGTGGAATCAGATCCTATGAATTGTAACGTTCGGAGTTTTTCTGTCGCAAAAATGTAGCGAAAACGTATAGAGGAACTCGCAGTTTAAGCAACATGTCGAATACTTCATTGTCTTGATATACGCAAACAAAGTTGTTTTCTTTTAATCACTACACTTGATGTTTTTCTCTAGTAAATAACAATGGAAGTTTCTATTGAGAATAATAATAATAACATCAAAGGCTGAGTTATAGCAGCTTGGTAACTTCCATGCTTCAAAGTATGTAGAAGAAATAACTTACGTAAAATGCAGAAGAAAGACCTTATAGGTTGGATTGCAGCCCTTTACTAAAGGTTTTTTTTTCCAGTACTGTTTCCAGAGTTAGTTGGTCTTCGGCTTAGTTAAGTAATATTTCTTCTTATTGAGAAACTCAAGAAGAAGAAACCTTTTTTATATTTTTAATCCTTAAAATCAGAAAACTTAACAGTAGAACATGCATGCTATTACATATAAAAATAGTTCTGGTCAGGGATAACGTCTTACCACTTCAATGGTGGTAAAACAGTGGGGCAGATTACCAATTTCAAAACGCAACAACAACAACAAAGTTGGAACTAAATGTGTATACTTTAAATTCAAAAAGACTAATATATTTCCCTTTGGAGAATAAAGGGCTTTTCTATTTGGAAAATAAAGGACTTGAAAGGATTTGTTTTATTATTATATTTTATAATACTGTTATTTCCATTATTACTTCCTTTATGTTTACATGCACAGCTCATTATAATGACATCGTAAGAAAACAGTTCTTACATATCACATCTTATTTCTAGCCGTTTCAATACCATAATATTAGGAGCGAGACTACAGCTATATATAAATAAGTACGGAAGAGAAGTTGCAGAAATAATTCAGTAGTTATTTAGATACTTTATTTTTCAGGATTGAATATTAAGCACACAAATAATGTATATCCTTTTTTTTTTAAATATTATTACCCGAGATAAAGCTTGTCACCATCTGCAGAATGAGAGAGAGAAATTATGATTTTGTTCCTATCATATAAATAAAATTACCAGTATAAGCATTGCTTTGATTTTTATTTTGTCATAAATTAAAGCTTTATTAACTGCGGTTGAGAAATTTTGATTGCTTTCGTTTTAATAATGAGCCAAAGTTGTTTATCATTTTTTAATACATTGGTAAGCTACCTAATTCAATTATGGAATAACACATCTAGATTCTTGGTGAATAAATCTATGAAGTAATGAGATTTTTAGCTAGATATGGTTGATAAGGACTCAAGGTTCTATTTGAGGTTATTGAAGTTCTAGTTAATATTTCAGTCAAACCAGTAGTCTATAAAATATTACTTAAATATTTATTAGTCAAGTATAGTTTATTATATTTAAGAATTTCTTAAAGTGGAAGTATTACAAATTTAGTGATTTTCTCAATAATATGTTTATTTACTTTTAGAAGCAATAATAACCGAGGAAATCTTAATAAGGATTCAATTTCACTTATCTCAGTTGCAGGCTATTAATGCCCAACAATATTTTAGATATTTTAGCAGCTATATGGTTAATAATGTAGTATTTGTATGACATCTCAGCATCAAAGTAGTTTTTTTAATGTGAATCTCAGCATATGCAGAATCTCAGCACGATGGTGAAAGGTTTTTACCATCGTGCATTAGTATCTTTCATGAAATACGGTTAGTCAGGCTGGAAACCCTGATCTAGAGACCAAAACATGGAACCTTATCAAGTAGCTATTTCAGGCCTTCAGCAACTAGGACTATGGTCTCACACTGGAGAAGAAATTCATCTCCAGTGTTAACGAACACACAAATAGCCATGATTACAATTGGATTTGAACTTGTTCCCTACTGCTCGGAGAGTAAATGTGCTAATCACTTGGCCAAACAAGGCCAGCACAGAAGCCTAAATATTATATTTTTGTTGACTACATTAATGGTTCTTGGGAAATCATGCATGTGTTTCGTTCGTCAACATATTTTGATAACATTTAGAAATCGGTGATAATTTTGCTGTTGGTAGGTCAGTAAAAGATCTCGTGAGACTGTTGTCAGCGGTACAGTCTTTGTCAAAGCTATTTCGGCGCACATTAGATTAGCATAAAGAATCACGCTTGCGCTAAGGGAGTAAGTTATAAATATCTGCACGGTATCAGACGATGACACTATTGTAATAATTTTAAGGCACAATTTTATTTATGAAAGCAAACTGATTTTTATTGAAAATTCTGCGTTGTGTTACATCATAAGTTATTCTGTTATATTAGTCAAAACAAAAATGATGATGATCTTCCTGGGATTATTTGATTACTCTGATATTATTGTAATTACGGATTGAAACAACAATTCCTTAATTATTATTATTATTAAAGATATCAAGCTTAAGTTGCTAGAGCACCTCCACGCCATTTTTAACAGTAACCATCCTAGGAGCCCATACACAAGCCACCCTCATATTGCTTACAATAACATTAAGAATCACGTTAATGACTGTAAATTAAGTAGTGTAGCAAGTCAAAGACTACTCATATTACTGGTCTTTGGCGACAAACGTCGTCTGCGGTAAGATACATATTATCCTCTGCTATTGTATACGATTAGGGAAATTCTGGGGTAGGGTACGCAGCTTATCAAATATGAAGCGTGGAATTAAATTAATAATAAAAACAGTTTGACATTCGTGAAAAATTTTGCAATCAAAATTTCTTTGCTTTTTTAATCTGTACTCCTCCGTAGGAATGATCTCTAACCGAGTTTCTTATTTTACTTACCTTCTCCTGAAAAATCCAGTCCAAATCTACTGAAATGAAGGGAGGTGATTAGAGAAAGAGATTGCTTTCTCCTCACAAAACCTGAAGGACACTTTCATTCGCTTCCGACAAAATCTGGAATATAATTCTTTCGTATGTTGTTCAAGGTTCATAATAATTTCCATGAAGTAGAACTAAAATATAAGGATGTAGAGGAGGAAGAATAACGTTGAAATGCCGCGGACACCACTCGCTACTGTTCGATGATAAACTTCTCATATATGAAGGTAAGACAAATACTGAGAAAGCAGGGAGTTGGCTGCAATTGAAAAGTGGCCGCATGATTCAGATTATTACTGTTTTAATGTCGGTTAATTTTTTTCTTTCAAAATCCGAGCAATTCCACAACAACAGAACCCCAAAAATTATCCAAAATAATGTCAGCCAAGTAGCCGCTTCTACATTGTAACCAATCTCCTGAGTTCTTAGTACTTGGCCTACATTTTGTTTAATTATTGAGATTGTAAATTTCATTGAAATTCCAGCAACAACAATAATACCATCGATTATTTTAAATCGACTCAGTAAAGCAGCCGCTTTGAAATGACGTCTACTTCCTCAGCAGTCCCTTTGTCGCGCAGCTGAAGGACGTCGCGTCATTTCCCTTAGAGTCACAACTTGTTGAGTTGTCAACTGAAAGACAAATGTCCTTCATTTGGCAGTTCACCATCAAACAGAAAAATACACTTAAATTTATGGACATAATCTCAGTATTCGACTCATTTTATATATGACATTTTTGGAGACATGTACTTATCGCAAGTCGTCATAATCTCATCATTCAAAGTAAAACTGCAGTCACACACGTCATTGCATTAACGACTTAATCTACAATTATCCCAAATCTTCCTGCATATGCTAAATATTTGAACCCTTTATCTCAACTGCTCCTTAGACATCATCATAACAAATTTTATCATTGCTTCAGACCGTTCTAGGTAAACTTATAAGTTTAAAAGCATAGCAGTCTACATTAATTCTGCAAACAGTTACCTCAAAATTAGAACCATTACCAAAGAAAACTTGTTTCTGCAGTTTCTGAGATCCAGTATCGACCAACCAATTTTTTAATGCTGCTTCATAAAATGAGAATTCCAAGCTAACAAACTTGAGACTATCATATTTAAACGATGACACCAATACCATAGCAACAGATATCCAAAATATTCGAACGCCTGCTCATTCCAACTCTCGCTCTAATATGAATGACATTAACATGGAGTTGGTCCTCACTTTGTTGTTACAAAAGCCTTCAATCTTTTGAGGTTTTCCAAGAATTTTGATACTTTGCTTCGGTATTGCACAGTAAAACTCTTCATTCACAGTAAAACTGCAGTCACACACATCATTTCATTAACGACTTGATCTGCAATTATCCCAAATCTTCCTGATTATGCTAAATATTTGACCCCTTTTATCTCAACTGCTCCTTAGACATCATCATAACAAATTTTATCATTGCTTCGGACCGTTCTAGGAACAACCAATTTTTTAATACTTCATAAAATGAGAATTCCAAGCTAACAAACTGGAGACTATCTACTATCAAATTTAAACGATGACACCAATACCATAGCAACAGATATCCAAAATATCCGAACGCCTGCTCATTCTAACTCTCGCTCTAATATGAATGACATTAATATGGAGTTGGTCTGGTCCTCACTTTCTTGTTACAAAGCCTTCAATCTTCTGAGGTTTGCCAAGAATTTTGATACTTTGCTTCGGTAATTCCCATCAATTCTTCCAGAAGAGCATTAGCGAGCTCAGTCACTGATGTCAGGCGATTCGGCTTGGCTCGCAAGCGGCGTTCCAATTCATTCCACAGTTGTGCAATAGAGTAGACATCGGGGCTCTGTCCAGACAAGTCAAATCCTTCAATAGTCCTCTCATCAAAGATTATTTTTCGGGATGAGAGAACTGTCGCGTTGCTACTGAAAATGAATTTCACCGAACTGCGTAACCACGTGTTCTAGGCAACTACAAAATAAGGCTGAAAGTAGAGAATGGTGTAGAATGCTGTTATAAGCAGCGTTGTTTATTCGTCATAGAGTTTACTCGCCATTCGCTGGAAAAGGCATTTCAGATGTTGGTAGCGAGTGTTTCAGCCGAGAATAGGCAATTTCTCCGAGCCACTCGCTTCTGCGCTCGAAGGTCCCACTCTATAATTTTATGTTGTCTACAGGTAACAGTTTATTATAGTGACACGTGGAAAGTCACTGAGCTATTCATTACAGCAAATTTTACGGTTAATGTTTGTCTATGAGGATTGCAAGACTCATAAGATTGCAATTTTATGAGTAATGGTTGTGATCTATGTAACCATATCCAGTACTATCGTGAGAAGTTCATATATTTTTGATCAGTAGAGTACATGCTGCATAACACAACTTTTCACAACTTCTAATATTCATGTAGAAGTTGTGAAACTGCAACACAAGAGAGAGCATCCTCATACCTGAACTGCTTGACAATTTGCTATTCAAGCTATATTACCTAAACAGTTACTAAGGAAGTTGTATTAACACAATAAAGTGCATCCAACACACACACACACACACACACACACACACACACACACACACACACACACACACACACACACACACACACACACACACACACACACACACACACACACACACACACACACACACGGAGAAGGGAGAGAGAGAGAGAGAGAGAGAGAGAGAGAGAGAGAGAGAGAGAGAGAGAGAGAGATAGACTGCAAACCAAAGCATATACGCAGGAAATTAAATAGAAAAGAGCTAGAATAAAGGAAGTTATTCGAAAATACTTTAACTTCATCAGACAAGAAAGACAAAAAAAGTTATTTTTAATATCGATTGTGGGAATGCTACAACGAAAGAATAATGTAATGTTAATACATTTATGTGTTGTCACTGTTTATCAGTAACTTAATGTTGTATTCAAATTTATTAAAATAAAATTGGAAAATAAAATTCTGAATGTCAAAAGTCACACCATAATTTGATAAACGTTCATTTTAAGAAGTGGAGAAAGCAGAATCGCTAACGTCATGCGTACATGATATTCTCATGCTAAGAATCACTTGTACTTCAGAAGGAATCTGTAAGCTGCTTTGAAATTAAAATGTCCAAAGAACTTTTAAATACCGAACACATTTCCACTCCACATTTTGTAAATTAATAATTCAATTTCCATTTCATCTAACCGAACCACGTTTCTGACTATTAGCCATTATGCATACGTGATAAGCTCTGATCATTTGCGGGTTCAATTTATGTACAAACTTGATCGTTAAACGTGAAATCCATCCATCGCTGCAGTGTGTTGACTAAAGGAATGCTGGGATAAACAATTCCTTTACTTCAGAACAAACCGAAGACCTCGTTATTCTGCCTTCAGGAAGCCCTCACAGCATTGAGACAATTGTTTTTAGTTTGTTCAGAAAGTCAGAAGGGCACGTTCCTCCTTCAGCACGTGCTACTTAGATGAGACTCCCCACTGTAACTTGCAGGCTGATGGAAAGTTTCTTCTGATCACAGTATGAGGTTAATGTGTTGAACTTTGCGGAAAGTAGTCGTATAACAAAATATTCTATGATATTCTCCCCGCAGGCATCCTACCCTGATGACCTCCTGTTTTTACATGGATTACTTGCCTCAAGTAATGCAAGCCGATACGTCACGCGTGCAGCAACCGTGATCTTTCGTTCCTACTTGGATTAATTCTGAGAGAGCTTGAATTAGAAACTAAACATTTACTGTGGATTTAAGGCCTATTTAATGCATCTAAAATGTAATTGTGAACAACAGCAGTGAAATTAACACAGTAATAACTAACTTGTTCAGCAGAAGCGATAGATACAAGCAAACTATGATTTAAATATTTTTCATAAAAATTGATTTTTTAAACTGTACTAGTGGGTGTGCTAAATCAGGACTAATATTTATAATGTTTGTTTAGTAGAGCAGCATAGGGAAACGAATTCTTCGGATCGGAACTGTGAATCATCTACAGAGTTCTGAGCACTCAAGGCTAACGAAGCTCATAATTTGATTTTATTGATTACATAGAATCATCGACCGCAATCATAGTACTTGAGTAGCTTTTATGACTGCTGTCCACGAAAGCTTACACACGCGTTTTAAAATTAAACAGGTTTGCAAGCAAGTTTAGCATTTAAACTTTCCATGTTTGGGGTTATTGCAAAAAAGAGAAAATGCTGCCAGTTAATAAAGTTCCGCAAAGATGGTTTTATAATCATACAATTAAAACCTTGGCCACTAACCAAGAATAATGCATACACCAAGCAAAAAAGAAAAATGGCGAGAAATTATAAAATATCACAACAGCAATAACTAAGCGTCATAAATAAGAGAAAAACAAGTCACTAACTTTCCATGAGTTTCAAACAGAGCTGTAGAATTTTTAAAAGAAATAAACTGGTTTTCTCACTACAAAAGAACGTATTTGGTAGACACAACACACTCGCGTTAATCTATATACCGCGATGTTAATTCTGAATTAACTGGCTATTTACCCATTCAACCAACGCGAACTAAGTGCAGTGTGAAGAAGTTTGTGATGGTTTTGCTTTTTACTGAGAAAAATACCATAAGTTTTTCCTGTTCCATTTCAGGCGAATAGGTTTAATAGTATTAATAGAAAAACTAATCATGCACAGAATCATCTCGCTTAACGAGACCCATCTTAACCTTCTCAGCTTTTCATTTTTGCAAAATCTTGCAGTGCAGTGACTCATAAAATTCTCTGTTCATGTTTTAAAATTGTAATTCCTATCACTATTAAGAAACGAAGTCATTCAGCTGCTGTAATGTATAATTCCACCAGCAAAGTACATGTAAAATAATCTGGATTCTCATTAAAAAAACATGCAAGATAGAAAGAATGCATTTCTCGGTTATAAGATCAAATACAATAAACGTTACAGTAGTGCAAAGACGAGGTTATCTGGTTTCTTCTTCCTATCCTATTACTTTCGTGAGTTTGAACGATTTCCGTTATCAGATATTAAAAAAAAGAAAGGAAAAACAGAATATGCGTGACTTAGTCCATCTGTTCTACGCAGTTATATTTGGAATCGTCTTAAATGAGATTGGAAGTAAAACAAGGTCAAAACAAAAAGAAATGTCTGGCTCCCAAATAAAGTACTTTAAGTAGGATAGATGATATTCTACTAGACATTTTTTCATAATAACTGAATTAATTCAGTTTTGAAAATACTAAACCATCCAGCATGTGAGTAAGACAGTCTCTACCACCCTTTAAGAAATGCAAGATATCTTGCATTTCTTACACTATATCAGTATAATATTGACGTTACTAATTTGCATAGAAGAAACTTAACATGAGATATTTCGTTTTTAATTTGTTTACTTTTAGACCTTTGAAATCGGAAACTGTTGTAAATTACTGCATACATACAAAATTCGAATATTCTAATAAATAAGCCTTCTTCACATGACCATATTTTAACCATATGTAACGTTGCTTTGATAATGCATGACATCAGCGCTCAACACCAATTGCATTGCTATCCAATAATCTAATTTCCGGGTTAACTGGGAAAGGAGTACATAGCGTTGAGTATATTGATTTGGGGTTTCATAGGAGATAATATGAGTATATGAGAAGTTGTTCTTTCATATCATATTTCTTTATCTCACTAGAAGATGTTAGCTTAGTTTATCACCTTGAAAGCCTAATTTATAAACGTATGTACGGAAGAAAGACATTTCTACTGACACTGACTGGACAAACATGTTTATAGAGGCTTTTTGCAAGCAATTGCTAAGTTACTAGATCTTTGGCTCAGCATGGTATAATATGTAATACCACTTACATGCTAAACGACAGAGGTTGTGCAGCCTACCAGTTTCTCGATAAAAACAAATACAAAGAAAAAAAGCATATCGCCTGTACTTTGATGAAAGGGTGTCAAATGATGGATATTTTGTATTCACTATATCTTAAAATTAATGAGACCAAGTGGCTAATGCACGGCCAAAGTTAATATGTAAAGGACCTTATTGGCTTACTTTTTGAATAGCAGAAGGAAGGTTGCGATCATGAGAAAACAGGAAGCGGAATCTTCCAAAGAATCACGGTAAGAAAATGAAAGAAGATACGATGACGCTGATCATGATGTAATAATGATATAATTGCGGTTGATCTATATACGAATGGTAACCAACTGCGTATTCTATAGGCTTGTAGGCCAGTGAAAGTATGGATACCATTTTAATAGATTATGCCTATGGGAAGTCATCATAAAACAGAACCTCGCTTGTTTAACAGAAAACAGAATAGGTCCCCTATTTGTGAGATAGAAAAGAAGAAGGAAGAGGAAAAGGAGAAGAAGAAGAAGAAGAAGAGAGAGTTATTCAATAACGAGAGGGAAGGGGGATCATCGGTAAGCAAATTCGTCTTTTCTGATTAAGCCAATTTTCCGTGCCTCATCAGATATAACAAGAAAACTCCAAGTAAGGATGAGGTTTAGGAATTATACGATGTACACAGTTGCTAAGAAGAGTTGTTGTTTTTCGGAGAACAAGGACAAGGTGGTGTTTTATGCATTACACCTTGTAATGCATAAAACATTACAAGGTGTCATTTTTCCATGGTGAGTGGAACAGACTAGAAGACTTTGAAGGGTTCTTTATGTATTGTGTGGTTTATTAAGTGGAAAGAGGAATGCAGTGTATTGTCGTCAGCATAATCCGATAGAATTCGGGACAAGTGTTAAAAGGTCACTGATGTATAGGAGATCAGGAGAAAGAATAGAACCTCAGGGTACTCCTGCTTAAGTGTGAAGAGTGAAATGAAACCCGTCTACTTACACACGGTGTGTCCATAATGAATGTCAGCTAAACAAAAAAAAAGAGCTAAAAAAGAAGATTGATAGCTGTTTTTGTGAACAGCACACATTATTAAAATTGATGTTTGCAACTACGGAATGTGTGTACCTATGTAGCATAGATCGTATCTCCACCTGTCAAGAGGACGCTTGGATTCGATTGCCGCTGGGGACTAGTTTTATGCCAGCACGTATGACACTACTGTACTGTAGATTCTGCAGCATCTTCGTGTGTATATTGATATAAAATACAAGTAATTAAAAATCACCCAGTATTCTGTATTTAATACACCTCTGGAGTTTCAGTTATTGTTTTGTTGACAAAGGGGGAAGTAAAAAACGAAGAAATTCCTAGTTCTCCAAGGAGATAAAGTTACAGGTTTGCGGACTGTGTATTTTTTTAAATCCTATATCCGTCACTTCGGTAGTGAATACCACAGTTACTTACAGGAGTAGTTTTTAGAGAGAGTAGGATGAGGGAAAAGCAACGCGTACAGAATTTAAATAATTTAAAATAAGTGTATAATTGCATCTAGTGTAAATGAATTTAAGGGAAGGTATGATAGCTGGGTTGGGCAATTTACAGCCTCCCTCGATGAGTCCTTGACTCCCTGGAGGTCTTAGATAATAATAAAAAAAAAAAATAATAACACGAAACAAAGATCGCGATTTATAACTGAATAACAAAATCGACGTTTTCATCACTAAATTGCTATTTAGAGATCCGATATATTAACGTATGATAGAACAAACATATAGCACGCAGCAATGCAAAAATTGTACTCACTCGAATGATTTACAACACAATTCGCATGATACAAATTCGGCTAAAATACAAAATGAAACCATATTCAAGTAAAGGGAAAATTATTGCTCTTGATACGAAATGCAGTTTTTTCTTCTGTACATCGAATTGTTTATCTAATTTTAATTTTTGTCATTTGTATTCTTTTCTGATAATATTTCAAATAAATTCTGTGTACTTCTAAATAACTTCTATTTAAATTTTGTGTTTCACGTGCATTCAAGCAAAATAAGAGCCAGTGAAGATCGTTGGATGCATAATTAGATGCAACACTTGGATCAATATAGAAAACCCAGATAGATAAATAACAAAAACATATCGGAAGACTTACGAAGAGACAACATTACCTGGGGATTCAAGTATTGGCTTCCTAATCTCCGCCACGAAAATGTGTAGGGCTTCTAAAAACGACTGTTCCAAACTGACTTAAACTCTTTGTTTCAAGTTCGGTAAGTTCGGTAATAGTAATTATTCATTTTTTGACTTCATTTATTTATAAAAAGTTCTCACAAAAATCAGAAGTGGAGCAATGCTCCATTCTGTAAATAATTCATAAACCAAGTTATCAAACCGGTCAGTTTATTATAGCCTGTTTTGCTTATTTCAGTGATTTCTACTAATTGTACGCATTCTTGTAGATAAACTTATACATTGGTAACACATGACTATTAAATTATTTCGAGAAATTACAACTGTACTAGAATATTAATTAAAAGAAACTTTAATCAATTCGGCAATACATTTCGGCAATGTCACATCGCCATCGTCATGGGAATATAAAACTATGACATGTGCACGCAGGCACTAACAACGAGTAAATGAGGCAGAAGAGGGAAACTAGCGTTGTTCCTAGTGTCCTAAAGATACCCCCCTAGTGGGCTATATTGGGTTGTCTTGGCTATTGAGCTGAAGTTCTCAAGATGCAAGCTTCCAAAATTTGGGGCAGTCTCATGCACCCAAATTTGAGGTTTGGAAAGTTTTTTAGAGCTGAGGCTGATTCCATGAACAATTTAAATACGAAAGATTGTTCATGGAATCAGCCTCAGCTCTAAAAAGCTTTCCAAACCTCAACAAATTTGGGTGCATGAGACTGCCACATACTTGGGAAGCTTGCATCTTGAGAACTTCAGCCCATCAGCCAACACAACCCAATACAGCCTGCTGGAGGAGGAGGGGGAACCTTTAGGACTCTAGGATAAACGTTAATTTCTCTCTTCTGCCTCATTTTCTCGTTGTTAGTGCCTGCATGCACGTGTCATAATTTTAAGTTCTCATGAAGATGGCGATGTGACATTGCCGAAATGTAGGAAGTATTGATTAAAGTTTCTTTTAATTAATATTGTAGTATAAGCTATAATTTTCTGAAATAACTTAATAGTACGCATGTTTTGATTTTGAAAAAGTTCATTGTGCTTTTACAATGTATAATCCTGTAACAGTAAATGTAAGCTTTTTCAGCATATAAGATAGCTGATTCCCTAAGTAAAGGTATTTTGATAAAGTTCCTGTTGAAAGTAGGTATCAAGGGGGGTGGGTTGAACTGCGTCAAAGACGTATTTATCCTTAAAAATCTGACTCCGATCTTGTCTGAGACTCATAGAACCTTCAAATTGACTTTTTAATTCATATAATTCATGTTGCATGCAGTGGCAGGGTTATTTTTGTTTAATCCCGGGAAGGATATCAGTAGGAGAATATACGTAATTAAGAAACATGGTACACTAACGTTCACAGCCTCAGTTACTTTGGATGTAATTCCAGCCAACGCAAACTAAACTGAACATATTATCGTCTATTAAGTCTGATTTAATTAGCAATATATATGTGCACAATATGTGTTACTAATACAATACAATATGTATACAAATGCTTACTTTTAAAAAATATGCCACTTGAGCAACGAGCAATTAAAAGCAGTCTGTGTAGAAAACATATACCAGGATAATCATAATGTACCTCGCAAGCTCAGTAGCTTCGTTGCATGTTAATTGTCTTAGACTCCTACGTTCGTAATATATATATATATTTTTTTTTTTTTTTCGTTTCAAGAGTGCATTTTGTGTATAATGAGTCAAGTCTTTAGGCTATGAGAATTAGCATGCTGTTTTCCCATTATGAAAAAATTGAGGCTTTCCTCCTCGAAGGTACGTGAAATAGTCTGAGTACACATTCAGTTGACAGACTGGAATTTTTAAAAAGAAGCAGGATAATCAGGCGCTGTGGCGATTGGATATCATTTTATAAAAACAAAAATTTGAATACCAGTTTCATTAAAGCGTTTTCATTTCGCAAAATGTTGCCACTGAAATAGTGCAATTTAAATTAACATTCCTCCCATCACGCCCCATGAATAAAGAGTCATCATTATATTATTTGTAACAATTTCACTTTAAATATATTATAGCAGAGAAAGCGCACATAATGTCCGTGGAAACATAGAATTAAAATGAAGCATACCAAGTTTAATTTTGAATGAAGCTAGTATTTAGTTTGGTTTATTAAATATTAGATTATCGTAATTGGCTAATATGGAAAATGCAGTTTGAACTACAACTGAGATCACTTGCACATCTTCCCAGAATGTTTATTGCTAATATTTTTTTTTTTTACTTTTTCAGCTATTTTCGCTGCAGAATGTCAAGGTAATTCAATGCCGGAAACTTGAAAACACGATCCTCTTCCCCTTTTCTTCATAGCAAAAAAAAAAATAAAATAGTTAAACTTATATTTAAGATATTTAAACTTATGAAATATTATTAATCTTGTTCCATATAATTCAAACGTGAGCCAAGGATGATTAGCTAAACAGATTCAATGGCCTCTCTTCACACACACTAGCTTTTCTCTCCGACTAATTAATTTGGAGTTAGTTGGCATAAAGCATTAATGTCAAGGTCAAGGATCGGATGCAGGCTGGATTCCAAACAGGATTCGAAGTCCAACGTTGTATGTCTCCTGACAACAGTGATTAATCCTCCCGTGGTTCTTTACTCGGCGCTGTATATGGCGTATGCACGTGCTCCCGTCGCACCGCACACAGCCGACTCATCTGAATTCGCTTAGCAGCTGAAACAATTGTGCGCGTGGATCGGCTGAGTAACAGATTGCGCCACAAGGTCAGCACTCATTAGATGCCACCTGAACACCGCCTTAATGCTGAATTAATATTTTGGCAATCACCAGCTGAGGTAACAGAAACATAAAGCTAGGTCTACTGGTTGGCAAAAAAAAAAAAAAAAAACTATATGCAAACATTCCTTTGAAGGCGAAAATGGCTATTCTTTCATCAGTACTTAAAATACTGAAGAACGAGAGAAAAATACTTTTTCCAAGTGTATTGCGAACTCCGATGCTTACTATGTATCATTGAAAGCGCTATTTAGTAATAAAAGAGTACATAACAATTATTTATGAACAGTAAAGTTACATGGTATGCGACAAGGTTCGAGGATAATTTTTATTTTTTTCTTTAAGACTTTATTTTATTTATTTTTATTTTTATTTTTATTTTTTTTTGCACCTAACAGGCAATACCGTCTACTAAATTTAATCACAGTTATGAAATATATAAATTTATATCATGACTTGCATTTGGAATGAAAATTCAGATTATCATAGCAGGCGATTGAGACATGCTTTGTAGGTTTTACTGTAGTTCTTATTTTATTAATAGAGCTTATTTCAATTTTTTTACTGTTATTACTTATTTCAAATTTAATTCAGATACAGTGCATTTTTTTGTAGTTAGCTGCTGAAAATCTATCGTTTTTGGTATTTTTTTTCTCCAGTTTTACTGAGTGAGATCATCTCATCCCCTGGATCTGTTCGGTACGTGATGGATGGTGAAACAGTTTGGTCGAAATGTTTTATGTTGGTAAAATGAGTAATTCTGTTTCTTGTAGATCTGAAAACCTTGCGATATACGCTGCTAAGTGGTAAAATGATCTGATTTACTTCGTTAGTAAATAATATCCGGTAATAAATTGACTAAGGAGAATTTTGTCGGATACACCTTAACCGCACTTAATAAAGTTAGTCTTCTAGATATCAGACGTATCTTCCTCTTTCTCCTCCCCTCACCAAAAATCCCTTAAAATCCAGTGGAGGTATTGGACCACTCATTAAGAACTGGTTTAATGTATGTGACCTGTCAAATTAAAGAAAGAATTCTTTATCGAAGTAAATGTTTCACATGGTTATTTTCCGGATGTAAACCATACGATTTTATTAACTTTTAATAAAGAAATGTGAATCTTCTTTCGTATTTTTGTTTACTAGATGAAAACACAGCTATCAGTATATCAGTACCATTATGATATATGCATGTTTATCATTAATACTACTCAACAGGAACCTTTAAACGTCATCATGAGTTTAAGTCTCATCTCAAAATTTACTCATTCGTAGAAACATATCAAGAATTTGGGCATGAAAAATTTTAAAGCCTTATAGTTGTGGTGACACCACTATAATTGCGGAAATACGGTGAATGTGAATTTTTGCTCTCAGTGTGATTTAAAGCTTCACTCATATAGAGTACTGCAACCTCGCGAACGAAATGGAATGAGAGGAGAACCTCGTCTATATCGTTCGAACGGAAGGGAAATGATAAAACAAGCGACTGTATCATCTTTGGCCGCTTAACTTAAAGCATAAAAAAGGAATTTTTCAAATTATAAAAACCTTTTTCAGTTTTGTTTTTATTTCGGTACGTGAACGTTCATAAGTTACAAAAGCGCAATGAATCAGGTCTGTAATAAACATATATTTACGTACCTCGAATATCCAGTAAATGCCGCAGTTTGACCTCGTGCAGTTCATATTCATTTTCAGCAGTCAAAACTGCGCAGTTGGGTCATATACTGTATATTGTAGAGTGTAATTATAATAAGGTTGATAGAGAAGGAAACAAAAACTTATCTTAAACACGCGAATGGATGTTTAAAATTTTGTCCAGTTGAAGAATACTGAATCATTTTGTCAGCAATTAGTTCGTCTTTGACCCACCGGTGATTTCATATGAATAGTGAATTTCTACGTCCACCGATTAAATTCATCATATTGTTCCTAGCGTAATTTTTGACACTTCCATATCCAAAATCTAACCGGTCCTAGCCCTAGCATGATAATTTGAGATGAATATCTTGAACAAAATGTATTGACCTGTTCAGACATCATAATCAATATAACTAAAATGAAATGACTTGTATGTACAATTAACTCTTTCTGAATTAAACAGTGTAATTCAGATTTACCCCGATGTGAATTGCATTTCTTTTTGATTTTGAAACCAATCAGTGGGAAGATTTTACTTCATTCTGAGAGATGTGAGTGAAGCATCGATGATGAGTTTCGCAACAGCCTACACTGACGCCAAAACGATCAAGAGTAAATCCAAATGTATTTGTTGCTTCTTGAGGACCAATGTTGAGGAAGGAAAAGAGGGCCATCAATAATGAGCATCATTATAATGGATCGTAGCGCTAACTGATTGGGTTTCCTTCATTCTTTAAGTTCATTTTGCATTCTTTAGACATATTTTCTTTACTACAATTTAAACAAATATCATTTGTTTAAAATTTGTTTAAACAAATGATATGATAATCGAAGTAACGACGATCTGGCTATGCAATTTTTTGGCTCAGCAACATCAACAAAATATTGCATAGCCATTACTTCGATTATCATGATTTTCCTGTTTCCCATAGGATGCCAGCAATTAAACTGTAACAAATAAATTTCAAAGTCCCAGAAATGCCCATTTCATCAGCAATATGAAGTAGTGTCTAGTCACGCAAATCGCTGGCACTTACGGTGATTCAATTCTGTTTTGTTTCAGCAAACTGCACGTACATGAAAAATCTTGGTTCTAGATTGCGAGCACTTTTCCATATATGAACATCGCATTCTGGCGTATCGAAGAGCAGTTTGCTTTGTGCCTTCTTTCCTGCCTTATTAAGCGGGAATGTCTCAGTGTAAACTTGACAAGAACGGTTAAAAATAAAAACTTGGTCGATAGTCTGACTGGACATCTTTACTGGTTCACTGGATGATAGCTCCTTCACCAGATGTCTTTCTCGTCAGGTGTCTCTTTGAGGTCTGCAGTGCTTTCATATTGGTTGAACACACTCAAGCATAACACTGGCCTCATAATGTTAGTTGCGTTAGCGGTAATCCCAAAACAATCCCACAATCCTAAGCTTAGTTTCTCTAGTGGAGGTTATATGAAAACTACACAGGTGGTGGTGGTGGTGGTGGTGAGGGTTTTTTTTTTTTTCCGAGATATTTTATTTGTTTATATAAAAGCAAACCGTACATTAGTAATTAGTTTAGGCTTGTTATATTAAAAATCTAGGTTTTTTATACATTTGCAATTCAAAATGTATGGTTTTAAATACATAAAATATTTCATACTGTACTGTTAAAATTTCAATATACCATATATTATAATAATGACGTTACTAGATCATTTGGATCTAGTAACGTGATTATTATAATATATGGTGAAGTTTATGTGAGGCAAGCGTAGCAACAATGCAGCGTACAACATCCAGAGCAAATTTATGCAGATAGAAACATCTGACACGTTCATCAAAGACAGTCACTTTTTTCCTTTAGAAATTTAAGTTCAGATATTGAGCCAAGCATGTAACATGTTCGGAGTACGATGTGAAGTCATAGTAGAAAATTTAGTATGATATTTATTTTAAAAATATGAAATTAAAAGACTTAAAAACTGTGATTACGTATTGTTACTTGTAGTTACACAGAAGTTGCGTTATCTTGCATATGTCATGAATTCAGATCTGTATGCAGTTTTTTTTTATATTTTTTTAAACTGTACATATCTAAACTGAACTTTATGAGCCGGAACGATTTAAAATGATGTTTGCATCTATTAACAAAGTATTGTATTTAATATATATTATAACCTTACTTTATTAATTTTAATACCTCTTGAATATTAAGGTCTTTTAACTTCATATTTTTAAAATAAATATCTTACTAAAATTTCTACATCTACTCCCAACATATTACATGTTTGGCTCAATATCTGAGCTTAAATTTCCAAAGAAAAAAGTGGCATCTTTGATGAACGTCTCAGATGTTTCTATCTGCATAAATTTGCGCTGCATTACATATTCGGCACCAAGAACTTAATACTTTAGAAAGCTTTAACGATCCATCCTGTGAAGCCATCGCAAATGAAGCATGAGACCTCCCTAGCAAGTGGCCACACTTAAACATTCTTTTTTGACGAGTTCCGTATTTCGCATATTTTCGATTTAAGAATATTTTATTATAACTGCAGTTATTTATAGTTTTAGAAGAACTTTAAACTAATTCTTTTACAAATGCAGAATGTTCCTCCAGTTATCCTCATCATATTCATGATCTCATTAACGGCTTCAATACTGATTTAGTAAGCTTTATAATTTAGCACCGACTTTGTTCCTGAATCAGTATAAATACGATTTTCAGAAGAATGTGTGCTTTTCATTTTTGTGAACAATCAAGTTCATATCGCTTTCTATAGGCCAGTTATATATAAAAAGAAAACATAAGTAAACTGGCTAGTCTTATTGGGACTCGGGAGATTAAAACACTTCAATGCAATTTGGAACAAAGCTCAAGGTTCACCAGATCATTAAATCGCATATTATTCAGACATAGACCGATCCCTATTTGCTTCTTAATACGAAGAAGAAATAAATCGCTAGCTGTCAAGGCTGCTAACAAGGAGTCGAAATCGTTCACTTAGGATATTTGATCACTTTTGCTAATACCTCATAGAGATGTTGTCAAATGTCAAGTTCACCGATGTGGCTAAGATGATATTCCCTGTAAAATGTAAATGCCACCTTCGTCAGTATGCCGAAAAATATTAAAACATAAGCAGTCAAACAGTTTATTTCTTTAATATCGATCGAGTTGCAACCATATTACTCTAGCTGATGATGAAGTTTTCTATTATATCACATAGAAGATTAAGTGTCCTCAAAAAACCAACTTCTACTGGCATGTCCCTTCGGTTCCATTTAATTTGTTGAGGAATCACTGCTGCAGGCCATTTGGATTCTATTGCCTGAACTTCACCTTTCTTTCTTTCTTTTTAAATGGCTTTGGATGAACAGAAATGATCTCAAATAAATAAATTCGGTTCTCTTACTGACACCGTACCAAGAATATTTCTCAAAGTAAATTATTAAAATGAGGGCTACTAATGCTATTTCCATTCTCTGGCAATGTGTATGTCGGTCTGAAGTTTTAAGTATATCAGTCCAGCATATCATGTTTGTTAATTACGTGTGCTATCGCCGGCTTGTCTGATTTGAGGGAGGAAAAAACCCCTGTCTCCTTTTGAGTGACTACTCTAATTCAGTTGAAAATTCGTTATAAATATGCTTTACATCCTAGGCAAGTTTCAAATCTAGGTCTTTCCAACTAAAGGAAATCCTCTGCAAAGACTGAAATGCATCCATAGCTAAGTGAAGATCACTGATGCTGACTTAACCCAGAATGCACGTCCAGGAATAAAACCGTGCCAGCTGAAACTGTTTCTCTTTCGTGCCGCTTTGAATTTCATTTCTCTGAGGAGGAGTTTTGTCATGATTTACAGACTTTCCTCTATTTTTATTCATAATGTAGTATAATACAGTTATTATCATAACAACAACACAAATATCCGTAGTTTTTATTTTCCTCTAGAACGAAACGTTTCGTTTTATCCTCTTCTGCTCTCTAGAAAACGCGAACAAAAAAAAATTCTGTTCTTGCAAAAACGGTTGCATGCTTAATGTCGGACGCATACATTTTCATTAAACTAATTTGTTTTTCTTAATTATCTTCAGACAAAAACAAAAACGGCGAGGTAGTATAATTAATAAGAGGCGGTCTTTAGTTGCTTACTATGTCAAGCTGTCCGTTGCATGGATGACAACGTAAATGAATAAAATTTCAAGAGTAATTTTAATCATTTCTGCATGTTTTGTTTACCGTTTCGAAGCTTTTTTTTCTACACAAGAACTGTAAATGTTTAAAAGTATATTCCGTGACCTTCAGACCTTTACGAACTACCTTGAAAAATAGGATGATCTTATGTATGAACATGAAAGAGCATACTGTTTTATAAGTACTTCGTTCTCTTATAAAAATAGTTTTAATTAAAAGAGCTAAAGGATAATTACTCTCCATCATTAGTTTCATTCGAGTCCTAAATCCATCAACACATTAGATTAGTTATGCGATTATTCAGAATAAATGATCATTTATTATGAATAATCAACTAAGGCCAAGAGGTCCGTCAGTAATATATGTTAGTTGGCTCTAATTTATTTTCTTCTAAGTTTAGTGGAAGTAATCCCTGTCACCTTCATATGAGAACAGTTGGATCACCTTTTAGTTGGAAAACTCATAAGAGTTAGCAGTGCTCCAGATGACACTAAAATTCACTTCTTTCCTTATCAAAAGACAGGTGTTCGTTTTACTGATAGCGAAGACGTAATAGTATATTAATTCTATCTTCTAATCATGAGGGTTTTTACAGAACAACTGAAAACTATTGATTAAAAATATATGTTATTTTATTATATTGTAAACCCACCATTATTATTTGATATATACACATCAAACTCGAACTGCTGTTAGTAAAAGGCCAAATTTCAGTGTTAATTTACTAACAGTAAAAAACAAATGTCTTTTACTAAATTATTAAAAATCAGAGAATTTTTCTTATTCTGAAAATTGATCAAAAGAAACGGAATTTAATGTTTTGTTTCGATTTGTTTTTGTTTCTTTTTTATCGGGAATTGCCAACAGGGTCTTACTAGTTTTATCTTAACGCCCTTATCTCCCAACTACGGTTCAAAATACATATTTAATATAACAATCGTGAAGTATGAACATTTATCACAATATGTTGCATGGATCTCTCACATCATTTTAGTAAACGAATTGCATTACTCGAAGGAAAAAAAAAGAACTGAAAAGGAGAAAAGTGTGTTTACGGACGCAAGTCATGAATCACTAATACTGCGCGACACACTGCGTCGGGAAATATATAACGCAGATATTCACACAAATCATAAATATAGTTTAGAAATAAAGGGGGGAAAAGATTTCGTTGAAGAATTTGACAAGTTTTGAATTTTCTATAAGAAAACTCAAAAGTAAGTAGGTAAAATAAGAAAGTAAGGGAGTTGAACAATGCCAAAGAAAGATGTAATTCGGCCGTTCTTATGTATCAAAGCATATGGATACGCTACCGTTACAGCTGCACGCTATTAAAGCTAAAGTAATTCATCTACGAAATCTTTTAAACGGTAAACTATTTACATGGTAATACGATTTCATTTGCATCTAATTTGCAAAATATTGTGCGATTTTTTTCCAACGTTATCAATAAGTTTACTCTGTAAAAATCGATGAAGCTAAATTCATAATTATTTTCCATGAACTTACCACTTTCTGGGTAAAATGTTTCAGAAGCATTAAGAAGTTTAGTTAGTAATTTGTTACTAGTAGAAAGTAACCACACAGTTTTCTTAATTGTTTAAAAAACACGGTTTATAATTGAGTGAATTCTCCTCTTACTAAATTACCGTTGAAGACTGGTTATAGAATTACTCTAATCAATTATGTAAATCCTTCCAGTGTATCCATCACAGAGGGATAGGAAACCTAGCTGATAATAAATATTCCAGTACACAAAACAATAAGCATGCAGAAAATGGTAATTCTTAAACCGCCAACAGTCCCACCCTGAATTGCAAGTGTATATGCGCGAGTTCATTGTTAACCTTTAGACGTGTATATCTAGAAGTCTATGAATATTCATGGCTTTAGACGTGAGTAGCAGATGGATGTTGTCAATGTCTACTGTAGCGGCACCAAGTTCGTGTCTATGTGTAATGAATTTTATGGTGTAAACTGGGCGTAGTTGTCTTAACCGATTTTGCATACTGAAATGGTTTATGTATGTATCTATCCCTTTATAACAATGCCTTCATGACAGAGTGGATGGCTGCCAAAAAGTAGTTAAATTCTGCTGACTAACCGTAATAAAAACGTCCATGTAAAAACATCCCAATATCTTTCGGTTAGGCAACGATTAATAAGAGATTAAAATAGTTTGGCTCTCCACCAAAACATGTTAATAACTTGTCTGGTTTAGATCAATTATATGTACGGTATTTTCCATAATTTCTTATAACTTGTCTTTAATTTCGATGTTTATGGATCTTACATGTGTAAAAGCACTCTCATTAAAACGCACTTTATTATAAGTGCATTGTCATTATAAAAAATATAAAAAAATCCGAGCAGTATTAAACGTAATCGAGAATAGCTCTCTCTCTCTCTCTCTCTGTTAACAAATAACTCTATCCTCAATAATGGACTCGTTAGAAATTTGCAAACATAGTAGATTGGGCTATGAAGTGCCTAATAAGCAATGAAGCCAGGTATTATGTCGGCTCATTCGGCATCTACGATGCACTTTGGCTAGAAAGAATGAGGTTCAAATCCCGTCTAGGACACGGACTTCTCAAAAAGAGGTGATTTAGCCGTTTTCATATAGAGGTGGCGGATTTTATTCCTCGGAAACTCAAGGTTTATTCCCTAAAACAGGCAAATTGACCAGGACAGTACACGAAATTTACAAACATAAATGTATCGTTATCAAAGCTTTAATTTCTTTTGCAGCAATTACGAGCATACAGTACTAGTGATTATTTCTTAATTGTGTATTTATTCTATCCAACGTATTCCTGTTTTATAGGATGAAAAACCCGAGTTTTCGAGATCAGCTAACTCAACTTCAGTTTAAAAATCTTCAGAAATTCTTCGATTCACAGAAAGATTCAAATCCAGGCCTTTCCACCTGAAGGGAAAATGCAGTAACCTCCCCATGGCTATGCTACGGAAGACATTATTAGTTTATTATAAAAATGCTATCTGCCTTCTAACTCAACTAATTGATTGTAAACAATCATACGAAATTTGCTGTTCTGTAAGCTGGACAACTCATTACTGCTTTCTCTAACCACTGTAATATAATTTTCGGTACAGTATTTTGCAATCGTAATTTCACCAAACTTCGAGAGACTCCCAGTTAACGCAGCACGACTTACTATGATGTTGGTGTAGATGCAAAGAACTTTTATAAAGGCTTTTCAACGACAGCTGAGTTAAATTGTGTTGTGCGGAGGCCTTTGAAGCTCTTGAAAAGAGATTTCTAAGCTCGTTGATCATTCATTTATCGGAATTAACAGTTAGGATTTCCGGGAAGTCGCACTGTCATAAGTTTAGTCCACTTCGAAGCAGGTTTGTTTGTATGGGTTACATTTCAAACCTTAAGGACATCACGTAATCATTGGCAGTGCTACAAATACATTTTTTCTAATTTTCTGATAAGGCAGTTTGGCAGTTTATGTCATATAAATTTCCCATAGAAAAATTAATCCTTTTCTTGTCCTGTAAGATTTTTTGTTATACGTATACAATTTGGCTAGTAATTTTAATTGAAGAAAACTGCGACTGTGTAGTAAAAACCGTTTTAATTGTGAGGACAAATAGTCAGTTTTTCAAAACCCTTATTCCATGCAAATAAAAGAACTTGAGACTAAAGAATGCATTTTCATTTAGAAAACAGTTTTTACTACATCTTAAAGTACGAATCTAAAGTGATAACAACTAGATTAATTGCATGATATTTATTACTGTGGAGATGTCGGTAGAAAAAAAAAAGATTGAAATCAAATATTATTAGCTCTCTAGAATATACAAACCCTTGTAAAACGCTGCTCAATGCAATAAGAAACGTGTAGTTCCTAAATATAAAGAATTAGTTTGACGTGGGGAAACGAACTCAAATACGTTTTTTAACTGACAGTGTGATCTGATTACAGCTTCTAGCAAACGTGTCAATTTGACGAGATAGTAGCGCCTGCCAACATTAAGAGAGGTAAAGAAGGGACAGCAATTTTTAGTATGGCAACACTATTATTAACGCATTTAAAGTTAAGTTGCTGCCAGTCTACGATGAAATTTTTGTCCACTTTTTTTACACGATAGTTGGACTAATTCCAAACAAGGAAATGGGGTCTCGTATTGTGCAAACCAGTAAAATAATGAATCCACGTCATGCTTTTCTATAAACTTGATCAGGAATTTGCGCAGTTTGTCTGAATGAATTGTGTAAATACTGTACCTCTGCTTAAATTCATTTGTTTAAAATCTTTTCTTCAGAACGATAAGGGATTTTACGTCTTAGAATTAATGCACGTATGGAATGATAATTTATCGCTTTCAACTAAGTTTTAGTTAGCACATAAAAATGTAAACGATAAAATTCCATGTTGTCTGTTTGCCTTATTTTAAGGCCCGCAGTTCTGTTTTTGAAGTAGAAATTTCAGTGAGTTTCCATGGAAACCTAATTAAAGAGTCCTGTGAGATTGCGCACTGTCAAATAGAGCAACGTTTTGTGATTTGGATGTTTAAGTACTAAAAAACATGATTAAATTATAGAATTCTTACCCACATTAACTGCGTTTATTATTAAATTGTCATTAGGGAAAAAACATTAAATATAAAGACGGGAAGCTGGTGCTTAATTACTGTGACTTTAAAACAATTGATAGAATGAGCTCCGTATCCACCTTTAGATAAATTGATTAAACAACACTAATGCCATTTATAATAATAATAATAATAATAATAAGGACAACAACAACAGCAAGCACAGAAGAAGAAGAAGAATGTCTGTAATCTTTCTGAAGTGATAATATCATGGTATAGTGTAGATATAGAGCGAAAAATTGACATCATATAGATTTGAAGACTGAAAATCAGAACAACAGAACACCAGCGCCAATAATTATTCCAAAAGGAATCAGTTTATGCAACAGCTGAACCCTCCTAGATCTAAACCTTCATCTCAAACTACTCCAGAAAATGTGCACAATGTACGCATTTTACGGTTTTCGATACGGAAATAAACACCTGCCAGTCAATGCTGTGATTGTTTTCTCACTTTTTTAGAGTGAATTTTGTTAAAATGAATTCGGATATAATAATAATAATAATAATAATAATAATAATAATAATAATAATAATAATAATATTACCGACGAAACTGTATACAAATGCGCTGTATACAACTTTATGTTTTATAGCTAAATATTTTTTATGTGATAATTATAGTGTGGGTATGATTCTATAGATTTGGCAATAGAATAGCGTCTACGATAGCGTTCCGAAAGTGAGTTAATACCTGTTAGAAAAATTATTAATACCTAATGTGGATAGATCCGATAGCTATTGTTGCTGCAACAACAAAAGAATGATAGATTCATAAATGCGTACGTGACAATCAAAATAAAATGTGTTCTAGTCTGCGTGACTAGAAAATGGGACAAATATAAAGGTGTGAGAGATATGATTCGTTTCCTGCATTGAAAGGACAAGCATATTAAAATTAATACAACTTCTTAGTGGATATGGTAAACACCTGACGAGTACGTGATGACCTGAATGACGAACCGCCCTCTCCTCTGAAAATCACATTTATCCACTTGTTGTACCGAATCCCTTGCATATGAAATCGAAGCGTGAAAACTTAACACTTAAAAAAGCTTACTTCATTAGCATCGTTATAAAAAGTTATTATTGTGAGCGAGTCCTGCAAAATGAGAATTTTAAAGATAAAAAAACGATCGTCTATCTTCAAAATTCAACGATAAACAATATTTTTTTCTTTAATTTTGTATTTATACATATAACATTTGACATATGACAATGACTATTCATGAAATTGTCTGTTAGCAGTTGTTGTTAAAATATGCTGTCAGTGAGGAAAATGTAGGACGTTGGCGGTTTTTCGGATACATAAGGTGCTGTTGAAAAGCTGTTTTCCTAGAAATTAGACCGCCCTGCTACACGACAATACCGCTAGAGCTATTGCTGAATCTTCGTCCCTGAAGATTCAGCAATAGCTCTAGCGGTATGCACTGGTTTCCCTTTAAATCCTTTCCGACCGTAGGTGACTTTCTAGGCAACGCCCACAAAGTAGTCCTGGTGAGATTTTTACAAGGTAGTTCACCTTGCTTTCTCCACCTCCCCAATTTTATCCGGGCTCGGGAGCGGTATATAGCTGGGACGTATTCATGACTGTAATCCATGTGTGTTCATGGGGCCGGTTTGTCTGTTCTGGGGGACAAAAAAACCCGAGTTACCGAGTGAGAAAATCCCCTACCTGCGTATGAAACTGACTAACTCACCTTTAGTCGAAAGAAACCAGATAAAGGTTCCTCATATCATGGACGAGAATCGAACTCAGGTCTTTCCGACCAGAGGACTTCCTCTATATTGACTAAGCTATGGAGGCTCGCGGTATGCACGGGAAGTGGACACACTATCAGCACGACTTTCACTTTTTTTGTGATTCTCAAAATGCATTTATCAGATCACTGGTCTGAGAACGATGATAACGCGATAATGTTATTGTGAATGTGATTAGCTGGATCAGGTTTTATTTCAGAAAGGCTTTAATGGACTGGAGACACACTTGCAAGGATGCGTCTTAGTCAGCAAAGATGGGAATTAGAGGAATATTAAGTTGCCGTTTATGTATTGGATGCGAATAATTCTGTTTCCACTGAAAACCAAAGCAGTGTCCGAGTGTGCCTTTTAAACACCCATCTATTAACAGATATACAATCATTATCTCGATAAGATATACAATCATAACAAAATAAATAAATCTAGGCCTTGTATCTTATGAACTGTAATAGCGGAGCCACTATTTAGCTGGTTTATTTTGGAATTTCGGATCAAAGAAACCAGAACTATGATGTGATGCTCGTATATTATTTATATTATGTTTGATCACTGCTTGGATTCCTCTGGGAAAGTTTCCTGTTTTGCGTTGAAAAACTTGAGTTTTCAAAAATACAAAGCCTGTCACGTACTTATAAGACCAACTAACTCTCCTTCAGCTGAAAAGCCCTTATAACGATTCTTATCATAGCGGAATTCGAATTCGAATGCCACTGTTGTTATTTTATGACTTTGTTTTGTGCAGTGATGAGTTGCAAATATTTATTGAATTCAGCGATGAATTTCCTTATTAAAAGTTGTTTTAATAAGGAAATTCACTAATAGCCCAGTACGGAAATTAAGGCGATTTTAAGATGCATGATACATTTGAAAGTATTAAGGTATCCGACTCTTATTTGTGGAGTGAATGCTAAGTATACTCAATTTCACTCACCTTTGTCAAGTTAATTGTATACTAGTTTCTAATGCATTTGGCTTTCTTACTTTCGTAAAGTGCACATTTATTTATTTATTTAGCGTATGGCTCACACATGAAAAGTTACATTACATTAATCCTTAATATATATGTACATAGTGATAGACATATGTACAATAAGAAGACATCATACAGTCATAAAAGAGACACTCAAGAATAAGATACAACTGAATGTCTAGGTTGATTATCCAGTCGACTGCACTTGGTGTAGCATGGATGAGGTCTGACAGGTTTCCACTGTATGCACGTAGGACACATTCTGCTATAATATGATTAATTGTCTGGCGGGGTGATCCACAGTCGCACCTGGGTGAGGCAATCATGCCCCATTTGTAAAAGTGGTCTGCACATCTGCCATGGTTGGTGCGGATTCGGTTAAGGGCAGACCAAGTTTTCCGCGGTAGGTCAACACCCGAAGGTATCTGTGTTGGGTCCACTAATTCATGGAAGATCCCTGTTGAAGTGTTGCACCAGGACTCTTTCCCCTTCTCCTTCATGTTGAAACTTGTCTCTGCAAGATTTTTTACTGTTAAGATTGAAGGGTGCCTTGCCTTTAGCCTGTTTATTTCTAGGGATGGGATGTCTTCATGGATTGGAAGATTTTGGATTTCCATGATTTTGCTGTATTCACGTAGAAGAAAGTTGGATGTGTGGAGGCGGGATGTTGCTTAGCACTGGGAGCCAGTAGGTTGGGGTTGATTTTACAGTTCCCATAATGGTGTTAAGCTGGGCATCAACCAAATACACCTGGGCGCTGTTCAGCCATACGGGTGAACAGTATTCAGCTGTAGAGTAAACGAGGCCAAGAGCAGTGCAGCGAAGCGTTGTTGCTGAGGCGCCCCAAGTTGTTTCACATAGTTTTTGCAGTATATTGTTTTTTGTTTTTAGCTTGGATGCTGTGTTAATGAGATGTGGTTTAAAAGATAGTGTTCTGTCTAGAGTGACGCCCAGATATTTCGGGAATCTGTTGTAGTGTAGCAGTTTGTGGTTGAAGTAGACCATGTGTTCTTTGTTAGCCTGGTTATTGTTCAGGTGGAAGCATGAAACTTGTGTTTTGTTAGGATTCGAGCGCAATCTCTATTTGCTAAAGTATTCATCTAGGACTGCAAGGTCGTTTGTTAGTGTATCTTCCATTGTAGTAAAATTGGCGTGTCCGGTGGCTAGAGCAATGTCATCAGCATAGCAAAACTTCTTAGAGGCTGTATGAGGCATATCTGCGATGTATAAGTTAAAAAGGAGGGGAGCCAGAACTGACCCTTGTGGTAATCCATTATCCAGCGTTCTTGGTTTGCTTTTGTTCTCGTCCATACACACTTGGAACAGGCGGTTGCTTAGCATGTTATCGATTAGTTTTGCTATTGTTTTGCATGGGACTGCACGGAGCAACTTGCAGACTGCGCCATGCCTCCAGACTGTGTCATAAGCTGCGGTAAGATCTACAAAAGCTACAGCTGTTTTCTGGCATTATTGGTAGCCTGCCTCTATATGTGTGGTGAGTGACAGAACCTGATCACAGCAGCTTCGTTTATGTCTGAATCCGGCCTGTTCCACTGGGACTTGTTCTATTATCTTAGGGGCAATTCCATTAAGGATGAGCCTTTCTAGGATCTTACAGCAGGCGCTAAGCAGGGCAATTGGTTGGTAGTTTTCTGGTTTCTTGTTGATTTTTCTTGGTTTTAAAATAGGGATAATATTTGTCCTCTTAAACTCTTTTGGAAGTCTACCAGTCTGGAGGATGTTAGAGAAAAATCAAGCCAACCACTGTCGAGCGTTTTGGCTTGTCTGCAATAGGAAATCAGGATGAATTCCATCGAAACCTGGAGCCTTGCCTGGTTTCATATCCATTAGAGCAGTGTTATCTTCAAGAGTGAAGGGCCGTGAGTATAGAGGGTCTGATGGTCTGTTATTTTTCAAATATGTAAGTTCTCTTTTTATTTGAAGAGTGTTGTTTGTCCTTGGTGGTATATCTTGACGTGTTGACAATATGTGATGCATATTGGTTAGGAGAAATAGTCGATTGTTCCCGGACAGTCAGGGTGCCACTACCTAGTTTTCTTAGAAGCCTCCACGCTTTTCTACTGGAGTGTCGAAAATCGAGTCTTTCTACTGTTTCAGTCCATTTCTTCTGTCGGTTGGTGTCAAGGCTGTGAATGAGTTCATCTGCAATGTCAGGATCGCCACACTCTAGATATTCTTGATACAGTTTATTACTATGTAAAGTGCACAAATTGTTTAATTGTTTTCTATAATGCCATTTGTGCACTTTACAAATGGCATTATAGAAAACAATTAAGACCTAAAAACCGAGTGTTCTTCCAACAAGTTTATTGAAAAAAAAATATTTGGATGTTATTTGTTACTTATGACTTTATATGACGTTCCGCAAATACAAAACTTTAATTAATTGCTATCCATTTCTGTTTTGTTAAAGAAATGCAGCTGAACAGCTTTCTTGTTTAATTATCTTTGTGATACATTGTAGGCAGGTGCTTTCCTGAAACTTCACTTTCTTAATAAATTGCAATTAAAATTAATATTTCTGCTAGAATGGCGAATTCAAAGCGACATGGAAGACAAATGAAGCGTACAGTTCCTTCTAGAAAAAAGTTTCATGTACTTCTGCACATAGATACTTTCTTTGCTAATCCATTTTTTTAATTAAAGTGAGAGAAGGTTCAGATGGAGCTAAGAAGTTTTGTGCATTGAGCAACGTATATACCAAGCAACTAATGGTTAAAGCAATGAAAATACTAATGAATAACTCAAAGTATAAAATAATTTCAATTAAATACTTCAGTCTAGCGTGGAGGAAGTGCATTTTTTTATGAAAACAAGTAACCCAGTTTGTTTAATTGGAATGTCTAATGTACTTCACACAATGAAATATTTATTAAAAAGATTAGATTAGATTTCAAGTTGTCTAAAGAATTTTTTTCGACTTCAACAGCAATTGCATACCAAACAAAGGAACTCGTGATTATTTTTGTTCAGTGTACAATTGTTTAAGATGATTCTGCATTGCAAACAGTGATGATGTTTATTTTAAATGCAATTTATTGCGCATTTTGTTCTTTACAGTGAATGCTCAGAATTCCAAACTCCGACTCGTGACTGAAATCTTACTCAGTTCCATGATTACATTTGACACTATCTTTCCGTAAACAGTTTGAATCTTTTGTTCTTCAATGAAACAGTTTTTTTCTATCTTTCCAAACAATAAGACCTTAAATTTATCTTCTCTTTCTGTTCTCTTTTCTGTACACTACCAACAAACCACAATGAACATAATCTAAGCTGAAACAATTTCAAGTGAATGGATCTTAAAAGAAGTCGCAGGCACCATCAATAGACAACAAAAACTACTTTTTTCTTTAATCCACCTAAACAATAAAGCCCTGAGGGCACAGCATGAACTGTTTGCAAAAAACGTCTCTCGAGTAAATCCATCGAGCCCAGAGAAAAGAAAAACGAGCAGGAAACAAAAGAATAGAAGTGTTTATCTGATAACGGAGTCCCAAGACGTATCAACTTGCCGGTGTCAGAGATGCAGCACGTTACCTCCGTATTTGTATCCCCCCCCCCCCTTGGTAGATAGCATTCTATAAATTTTCTGATATTTTGCTGTTACGTGACATTAGACCATTCGGGAAGAAATCAGCCGATGTAGAGGAGAGTTAAAGATGTGTTTGTAGGTTGCTTTTTGGATGCATGCACTTCCAAATAACTGCGTTGCAGGTACCTTTACTGTTACCAATAAGGTAAACAGAGCGAACTCCACGACTGCTTTTGCGACTCCCTGGATATAAAACAAAGGCATGATATCTGTAAATAAGGCTATTAGGACTGAAATCCTCTTTCTTTGTAGAGTAATCTGAGAGGCAAATGGAGAAATGTTGCGACTTCACTTCACAAAACGAAGTCATAGAAAGGAAAGCGAGAATGCAATCACGAATATCTAGGATTCGTTATGATTATTTATGCAAGGAAGAGGCAAAAAGAGATAGACACATAACCAGTTTTTTTTTATCCATACGTCAGAACCATAAAAAAGAAATATCAAAAAAAATCAAGATTCTAGCCAAATATTGTAAAAGTAATAAAACCTCTGTTATTATTCACTTAAAAATTCGTCCAAAGTAATGAAGACTAATGATGTATAATTTTATTTTCTTAAAAAATAATTTACTTTCTGAAACTGAATTTTATTCATTTAAATTTATTTTATATTTGCTTTTTGTAATTTTTTTAAATTTAATTATTTTTAATTTTTCAACACTTATTGTCGAAAAATCCCATACCCCGATCTTGAAATAATGCTACGTTAAGGATTGTGATAGAGAATAATTTGAATAATCTAGTAATCCATACACTGTGTAGATAAGCAGTGGATTTTCTCAGACTCTCAATAAAAATAGCGCTATCTATACGCTTTTATAGAATGAAACAGTTGCTCATTTGCCCAACACCGCTTTTAAAACATACTGCTTTTCGGCCTGTTTCATTTCCCACAACTATGAACTAGCAAATATTGTACTGCGGTGATTAGATGAATCAACATTATCGTTTTCTTGGGAAAAATATGCCAGACATGATGGATCCTAATTTAAATAAGTATAGTGAAAGCTATACGTATTTATGTACATTTTGGGATATACATTTATATTCTTAAAAGTTTAATAAAATATTTAGCAAAAGTCTGTTTGAATCAAAAATATGAGGGAAAGACCCAAATGGAAACCAAGATATAGATGTAATATAAAGATAGGATTCCATATTCTAAAGCAATCTTAAGCATTGACCATATTGGACACAAGCAAATCGTCCTGGGAGAGGGGGGGGTTGCATACAAAGAAATGATGATGATTTTTCGAAAGTTTATAATCCTGATCCTCCTCCATTACTTATGAAACATCCCAAAATCATCGACAGAATCTCAATGACCGGTAAAATTTAAAATAAGGTAAATCCGACCAGTAATTCCTCTCATATCAATAGGTTTTGTGCTTCAGCATTATATAAATATTTGGATATCCTTATTCTAAGATGAAATTTTGCATTCGCCTTTACTTGATTAAAATTCTGCGTTCCATTTCATCGTAGACATTTGTCCTATTGGGTTCAGGTTGTGGTTCTGTGCTGATCACTGCAGTGTTCTGATGTCATTACCGTCAAGCTATATTACAAACGTTGTTTCAGGTATCCAGCAGTATATTTTGCATTGTAGGATCTAAAGTCTACCATAAACTTGCCGTAGTGTAGGACATACACAGATTTCCAGAACATCAATACATGACAAGCGCAGCTAACCAGAACATCGCATAGACTATAGCAACCATGATTCCATAAACCAGAAGATCTCATACATATTATAAGAAGCAATGTCAAGTCATTCCATTGTCACCTGCGCGCTTCCTCATCGGAACAACACACTCAGAAAAAGCGTTCTTTACGAACTCTCCATATCTCGTCACGTACATCTACCAGACTAGAAGAGGATGACTCTTTAATCCACAGGAGTTCACACTTTAGGTTTTGTGTGTATTAAACCTATGCCAATCGGCGATGCTTATTTGTTGCTCTTGACAAAAACGTGTAGACTGTAGGTCTATGTGCCACGGAAACACTTATGGGATTGCTTGCGGCTGATCACCCCCCCCTAAAAATACACAGGTTCTTTAGGATCTGATAATAAGTTGGGATAATTAGCCTTCTTCAGAACGTCAGCTCCTGTCAGTAGGTATTTTAACGCTGTCTGATCGTATCTTAGGTTTAATATCACATAAGGACTTTGAATTTCTTCAGCAGTTTGCAAACTATAGATTTAAGAGCGCTTCATTGCTGCACAATAGCGCTTACGAACAATTTTTCTCAAATGACATCCAACTATTATTAATCATCATCATGCATATCAAGGATTTAGGCCTAGCATGGCCTGTTCCGGCCTTAGAAGTCATCGTTGAATCATTTAAGAGGACGTCCTGGTTTTCCTAATGGCTTGTACTTTAAGGCTTGTTTTGGTTGTCTTATTTTCTTGTTGTCTTATTTTCTCTCGGGGGCCCTGTAACCCCTAGAGAGCGCGTCCCCTGGGTGGCGGATAGGGGATTCCACCATGTGTGTGTGTGCATGCGCGTGCGTGCGTGTGTGTATGTGTATATATGGTGGGGTGGTCCGAATATACTGAATAAGGACTCGTGAATCAACAGGGCCATAAGGGGCAATCATCTTGATTGTAAGGGAAGCGGCACTCCCATGGACCCCTAGCTGGATCTATCCTCTTCTTCTTCTACTTTGAGAAAGATTCACTTACTTTAATCTTTCCTATAAGGCCTTATCAGCCAACTCTTCTTATTTTATGACCCTTAATGCTACTAGAGTACTCGAGGGCCATGGGGTTTTTTCATTTCTGGCCTTACAACCATGCCCTCTCTATTAACCTTACTGTAATTCTTCTATAATCTACTGTTTTCCCTTCAATACACCCTATCCCTCCAACTATTATTCCCTTCTGGAAATCTGTTAGCTTTATTTCTTGCATTCATCGGCAAACGATATCAAAATGACTTTCTAGCGAACTTAGGATCTCCTTTACTGTGTTTACAAATTTTGCACATTGCAATAGACATTCACTTTGAGTAAAATGTTGTAGATAACCTTATTCTAAGTATTATTTGCATGATAAATGAATTGCTAAATGAATTGTTTTTATTAAACAAAGTTCAAATAGTGATATTTAAATATTAGGCATAGGAGTTGTCTTTGGCTTGCACTATTAAACGGCATGGACTCGGCCCAGAGCCCATGTACCCATCTTTTATTAGTGCACTGATTAAGTTTCACTGGCCTCATAGCTGTTTCGAACTGATATCAGGTTCAACTGATACCAGGTTTCTGCCTGTACTGTTACGTTTCTGCCTGGTGTCTGATGAGAACCAACAGTTTCAAAACAACTATGAGGCCAGTGAACTAAGCAACGTATTAATAAAAGGCGACTATATGGGCCCATGTAGTCGCCTGGGAAGAGTCGGTGTGTTTTAAGTAGTGCAAGCCAAAGGCAACTGGCATACATGCCGGGATTTATTCTCATAAAGTATTTGGAAAAATTCGAAAATCTTATGTCTTTCATTTGTCTATAAAATGATGAGGGATGTGTAATATCTCCATTAAATAGTATCAACCTTGCCAAATTGAGCCTTTTCGGTTCTATTTTTTAACATTAGTTCAAATAGTGACTTTATCAAAATACATCACTTAACTTCTTATAGAAGTTTCTCGGTAATTTAGTAGAATCAGACTTTTACAGTAATGACAAGTATTTTACATTCTACGAGGGATTCCATTTTGACTAAAATGAGATGACGCTTCTTCTCCTTGTAAAAAATCAGAGTTCTCGTACTCAGTTCAGTTTAGCAGTAAAAACACACCAAGTTCAAATGTGTAAAATTTTGCTTACTTTTTGAAGGCTTAATTCGTTTAATTTGTCAAGCTTAAAGAATTTTCAGATTAAAACTATCAACCATTTTCGATAGAGAAATTTAAACACCAATGAAGCATTTCGTTCTTTTGATATTTCACGTTTCCCTCAATACTATTGAGTATTCATTAAACAAGCACAAAGAGGGAAGGGGGGAACGGTGAGTGAAGAAAAGCAAACAATTTCAATCAACAGTGAATGGAAATTTATTACAAAATCGTAACTAATATTTATATGTATTTTTTTTCTCCCGTTTGTTAAAAGAAACTCCGTATTACAATCACGTAACGTTAACTCCCGATCACGTCAAAAAAAGGAATTCTTGCATTTGTCAAAAAGATGCACTGAAGCCATTTTAAGGGAAACTTAAAATAGTTTCATATCATCATTTACTACACGTCTATAAAGACAAACTGCAATCTCTCTTAGACTGAAAATAAAGTATTGTTCTGTACAAGTAAGCAGTGGAGCTTTACTTCTGGTCTTAAGCTACTGATAGAATCCATCAAGGCATTCGATCTCTCTCTCTCCGCCTTTCATTTATCAAAGAGAATCGTCAATGATTACAGCAACGTTTGCTCTTTTTTGTGTCACTTCAGAACGTTTTTAACAACAACAACAAAAAATATTCTGCTTTCTGTTCTACCAGACAAGAGTCATCGTAGGTCTGTTTCCGTTTGACAAAAATGTGTATTAAACATATGCCAACGTTTTCGGCATTATTACGCAAATAGCTACGTCGCTTCTTTTTCATTAAATGACCATGTTGAGTACTGAATTGCAATTCAGTTTCGTTTCTTTAGATATAAATAACTGATAAACTTGAATCTGTTTTAACAGGATGTCGAAATCATCATTGAAACTGATAACATTCCAAAATGAGTTTGTGTTCTTATAATTTTATAATTGTATTCATGATGACGGTCAGCGGGAAAATTTTGTGCATAAAGATTATATAACCAAGCGAAATATAAGCAATTGAATAAGCATATCTGTTTATAAAATAGTTCGTTTGGTTTTGTTAATACCGTTAAAAATAAGTTATGAATAACGTTCAACACTTAAGCTTACATGTTAGATTATATAACATGTAAGCTTAAGTGTTGGCGAAGTTGGCTTAAGTGATGGCGAAAATGTAAAACAAGGTTTTACATTTTCGCCATCTCCGTGGTGTGTGGAGGGGAGGGGAGTTCTTTACAGTTTGTATTTGAATTTCCTGGGATATAAATTTTATAACAGCTTTTCGATAAGATGGCGTCACCAATTCCATATGGAGAACTGGGTTTCCCCTTATAAACTCGTGTTTTCCTCCCAAAAATTGATAAACTGGCACACCAGAAACATACGTAGTTTAATCATACGTCATTTACCGTGGTGACATCAGCTAACTACTGGCTTTTGAGTTCTTTACCCAGCAAGCGCTTAAAATTTCTGTCTGCTGAAATTTGCATATCGTATATTGTACTGAAATGGTACTACTAATTCAAATTCGCCGAACCGCAAGCTCATTGTATCTTTGCCAAAGGTTGAAGCCGTCCTACTGACGCCAATTTCCCATTCGTTCTCTACGCTTCGCTACCAATAGACGGTTTGCAATTATGTCAAAAGAAACTTGCGGAGTTGTACAATTTTGAAGAACATTTCCACTGCACAGGGGATGTTAAATCATTGAATAAATAAAATGTTAATATACGTATTTTGAACCTTACTGTATTTTAAAGTGAATAACCATGTTATGATAATATTTTACATATAAGTTTTATCGGCTTATTTTATGAGCAAAATCTCATCCTCGTAACTCACCTTAAATGTATTTTATTGCGATAAAGAATGAAAGCAATGCTTAATATTAACCTACATTATGATCACAGTACATACCGCATGAAATAAATCGTCTACTGCTGAATAAATTGTCTAAACAGCGTACTGCCGAGGGAATTTTTTATCTGACATTTACTCATAGACGGAAGCTTGCTGAGAAGGTTGTTTGTATGACTGCAGTAGAAATAACTCTAAAGATGTCTGTCATTTTATTGGCTTTGTTAAGAAGCTTTGGAACCTATGGATTCGTCTTATTCTTCTACTACAACGAACACTAACTTTCCAGAACTTCTGACAAAGTGGGCTGAAATGTTCAAAATCATCTCTGGAGGATGTTTTGCTGCTTCTTCCAATCATGTTTAACTTTGTTGTTCCTCCAAGTAGCTGTCACGTATGAAATCTCACAACGTTCCCTGTTGATATTACAACAATAGGATATATTTTATTTATACGGTCTACAGCAGGCGAGTTGACAGTTTTTATACTTTAGGACTACGTTCTCGGGGGACCAAACAGCATGATAAGGTGTTAGGAGTGAATACGCAGAATGCGTATTTATTAGGTGTATTGGGTTTCCTTTTTAAATCTTAAAATATGAAATAAGATTTACTTTATTTCATAAATGTAATAAATCATAAGACAGCATTTCGTGACAAATACAGAAAAAAAAATCAAAATTAGATATTAATATTGTTACGAAAACAATGCATTTAACGGAATTATTTAACTAAATCAATTAAATTAAGAAAATTAAAGTGAGCAAAAAATATGAGTTCAAAATTTAATATCAACCGATAATTTTTCGGTCTATTCTGGGAGGGGAAGATATTAAAATCTATTAAAAGTAATAAGCTCAACTAGCTCACACATTTTTAGATTTTATGGTTTATCAAAAGGTTTGAAAGTGGTCGTATATCAGAGTGTTAGGAAAGGATTTTGGTTGGTACATAAAGAGCCAATGACCTCATACAAAAAATGGTGACAATATTCTTAGCTGTTAACCATCCTTTATAAACATTCCGTTACTCATTGGCATGCTTACTCTAAAAAAAAGTCTTGTTTTACACTTTGGTATTAATTTAACAAATAACAAATAAATAAATTAATAAAACGTTTACATGGAAGTAGCAAATTTTAAAATTTCAGGATATGAAGAAACCGTTTTCTTAATTTTAATTTTATTGCGATGAAGATTAAGTTTCACGTTTAAATGCTTCCTCTGGTATTTCTTACTTCAAGTACTTCATTGTATTTTACAATTTGGGATTTTAGGTACTTTTCTCAAAATGTGTAAGTGATTATTACATCTATTTTGTCCCCTCTAGTTGTGCTGTTGTATTGAAGTCATCTCAATTTTGGCTTAAATCTAATCATTTAAAAGTAAAATTTCTTAACAATTCTTAACTATAGGAAGTAATTATTCTCCCTTGCTTAATAATTTAATTTAAAGTTAATATTTATAATCGCTACTAAGCCATCTCAGTTTTCATTTAATTCTGTCATTGTTTAGTGACAAAGTTGGGTAAAATGATTGGAAATGAAGCAAAATGTTATCTTAGAAATCGTATACAAAAGCCAAATGTAAGTATGTGTTTACCTATTGTGATAATGAATGATCTTTTATGAAAATTTTCAGTCATTTCCATGATCAATAGAAGTTAGAGTAACGAATCACTATACACTGTATTGAAACAATTGTGGGAATTAATCTGGTATCCGGAGAGTTCATCGAAAAGGCAATTCGTCGAAAGAAAATTTATCAAAAAGGCATTCATCGAACGACAATTCGTCGAAAATGCAATTCATAGAAAAAACAGTTAACCGAAAATTTAAAATTTTCGAAAATGTTATGAGAAAATTGATCCATTTAGAACAAAAACAGAATGAGATATCAATGGTGATTTAATAGGGAAAAATTATAAAAAAAATATCGTTTCTTATAGTCTTTCTTGTCCAATAACTGTTTTATGTCTGTTCATGAGACTGATTTGCCTGTTTCCGGGAGGAAAAGCCCAGTCATCTCCGTATTATGCCTGCTAACTTACCTTTAGCTGAACAGGACTGATAAAAATTATGCGTGTCGTAAAAGTAAAAAGGGATTCCAACTACCCAGGTCTTTCTAACTAAACGGCTTCGTTTATACCAGGGGTGGGGGGAACCCCTCGCCCGCGAGTCTATTTCAATTCGTCCCTTTGCTGA
Organism: Typopeltis vanoorti; assembly: GCF_054136105.1. Taxonomy (NCBI): domain Eukaryota; kingdom Metazoa; phylum Arthropoda; class Arachnida; order Uropygi; family Thelyphonidae; genus Typopeltis; species Typopeltis vanoorti. Next base: position 9,070,699 of record NC_143569.1, read on the forward strand.
TGTACTCGTATGTACATGTAAAAAAAATTTTATAATAATTTAAATTTATTATAATTAAATTTATTTAAATTTAAATAATTAAATATACAAAATTAAAACTAACTATATTACATAAAATATGATCGTCATACGTCTGGCAACCATCAAATCGAGACCAGCCATTAAAATAAAAAGAAATCAGGAGCATTTCTCGCGGGCAAAGTTCAGACTTTCTCTGATTGGTTGCTTACCAATTACCGCCATGACATTTTCCCGCGTGTCAAAACATTCTGACTTTTGACTTTTTTTTTCTCATGCAGTACTGCGAGTGCCTTGTAATTAACCAGTTGACAACTTTATTCAATTTATTTTTTTAAATGACAAGTTGTAGTAAAAAGCGTAAAAGAAGTGGTGAATGTGCTCTGTTTTGTGAAAAATGGACAGAACTATACTTCTTTATTGAAATTAATGACAAGTGCATTGGTCTTATTTGTAACGAACATGTTACAGTTTACAAAAAATATAATCTTGAACTACATTATTTGAGTAAGCATAAGAAATATGAAAATTAAAAAGGATCAGAACGTTTAGACAAGATAGCGACTTTGAAAGAAAATATAATCAAACGCCAATCTCTTTTTTAAAAGCTTATTCAGGAAAGACCATCTGTAACTCAAGCTAGTTATGCGTTGTGTGAACAAATTGCTAAAAACCTTAAAAACCCATAATGAAGATGAGTCTGTGAAAGATTGCATCCTTACTGCCGTCGAGATTTTATGTCCAGAAAAACCGAGTTTGTTTAAAAATATTAGCCTATCAAGAAGAACTGTTTCTGACCATATTAAAGATATCACTGATGACATTCAAACTTCTTTGAAAGTAGATTCAGCAGAATTTGTGTTTTACTCATTAGCCATCGATGAGACTACTGATCTGTCAAATACTGCACAAATGGCTATATTTATACGGGGAGTAACTACAGATTTCAATACACGAGAAGAATATTTTGCTTTAAAATCAATGAAGGGGACAACTAAAGGTGAAGATTTATTTGAAATGGTCAATTCAGCATTAAAGGATTTCGATTTACCGTATGAAAAACTGAGTGGTCTCGCTGCAGATGATGCTTCATCCATGGTAGGTCGTGAAAAAGGGCTCGTGGCTCTGATTAAGAACTAATTTAAGAAACGTCAATTGAACCCAAATACTTTAATTGTGTGCCACTTCTTCATTCATATGGAAAATCTATGTGCAAAGTTACTCAAGATGAACAGCGTCATGAATGTAGTAACAAAGGCCATTAATTTGATAAAAAGTAAAGGGTTGAACAACAGGGAATTCAAAGAATTCCCTGTTGTTCACCCCTTATCCGAATAAGGGGACTTATTGTACCATTGTGAAGTTAGGTGGCTAAGTAGAGCTCAAATGCTCAAGCGATTTTATGAACTTAAAGACGAAGTGAAAATTTTCTTGGACATTAAAGGTGTCCCCAATACAGAATTGGAGGATGAAAAGTTTCAAAGTGATTTAGCATTTTTAGTAGACATAACCAGTCTTTTGAATAATCTAAATTTAAAATTAAAAGGCCCCAATCAGCTAATGACCTCTTTGCTCACTCATATCAAGAGCTTTGAATCGATGCTTCAATTATTTCTTACACAACTGAAAAAAAAAAACCGCTTTACACATTTTCCAAAATTAAAAGAACACAATCCAAAATCAAAGTGAGTATGTTGATGAGCGTCAAAGTGTTTTGAATCAATTTCAAAGGAGATTTGAAGATATAAAATATCAAAGAATTGAGTTACAAATATTTGACACACCTTTTGATATACGCCCTGAGGAAGCTTCCGATTCCTTGCAATTAGAGTTGATTGATTTGCAGTGTGATAACACTTTGAAATCAAAATATAGTAATTTGCCTATATTGGACTTTTACAAATCTATTGATTCTGAGAAATTCCGTTCTTTAAAAAAATAACGCCTTGGAAATAGCTTCTCAGTTTTCTACTACTTATCAATGCGAGCAATTTTTTTCAAAATTACATCTGGAAAAAATCGAATTCGTACAAGACTCACTGACGAAAATCTCGCCAATGAACTACGAGTAGCCGTCTCATCAAGGACAGCTAATATTTATAAGTTTTCACAAAAAAAAGTTTTCACAGTTTCAGCCTTCTCACTAAAAAGTTTAAGATTAAAGGTAAGCTTCATTAATTTTGATGAAATATTTATTATGCTATTATTGCTTTAATAAAGTTCTCAGTTAAAATAAAATAAATATAATTTTTTAAATAAATTAAATATAGATTGTTATAATTGATTGTTATAATTATATGTCTACATAATTGTAATTAAAAGATACCATATCAGATGAGAATGTTGCACATTTACTTATTGAGATATACAGTATATTGCATACTACATACACTATATATAAGAGTTAAAATTTGCCAATCGTCCGCGGAAGTTTTTAAATTAGCAATTTTCGCCCTAGATACTAAAAAGGTTCCCCACCCCTGGTTTATACTAATTGAACTACGCAGGCTCCATTATTATTATTGTTGCTAGTAGTAATATGCGACTTCAATACAGCAATTATTATGGGATGAATTTTACTCAGATTCGCTATTTGAAACTTTTACAAGAAAATGTCGAACCCTTCCAGTTTTCAGTTCAGATATATTCTAGGCGACAAAGAAATAACGTGTCCAAATTATGCATTACAAAATCTCTCTGACTTAGCGGAATTAGTAGAAGTTGCCAGTACAAGAAGCTGTCTGCATGGTCCAGTTTTTGTTCTAAATGGATCACTTTTATCATAACATTATCGAAAATTTAAAATTTTCGGTGAATTGCCTTTTCGATGAATTTTCATGTAACCAATTATTCCTCCTTGGTTAAATATAAACGCATTGATACATATATGCCTGTCGTCAAGATGACCCTGTACTCCTATATGACAAACAGATATGCTCACTAGGTGGACTGTACATTTTTGTATATACGAAGAACTTATTTACTTTAAAATATGTGTTTTCATAGAATGTCTTACCAGTGGTGTACTGTACCCATTCGAGATATTGGTAAAAATCAACTGCAAGAAAGACAGAATCAAGAAACGTACGAGAAGACCCAGGAATCCACTACGAGAGGTACCAGTAGATTCCCAGATCAAAAGGTGAGCAAAAGAAGGACACTATGGAAATCATGGCGGTCCAACCTGGAAGCGATCAAACAAGAGGTTAAAAAGTTTACACTTGTAAAATGGTAGTAGGAAACCATATGTAGTGTTTAAGTAAAATATTACAACAACAATAATAATAATAAGGGGTGCTTAAGGGTCAAAGCTGTATAACTGGGAGGAGACCTCCACATAGCCTTTAAAGGAATGCGGAGAACCGACCAGGGCTTCTGACCTAATGTCCAATCCTCACCTTCTCGTGGTGCACCCTGTTGGGTATCTACTTGGATACTAAACGAACGAGGATGGGCTGGCAATTTGGATTTAGCCGACCAAATTGTATTCTTATTGGTTAAACCAAAATAAAAAAAATAATAAAAAAAAATAAATAAAAATAAAAAAATTCATCATCTAAGAATTTATTTGTTCACCGATGTGTATGCTTTCTGGAATAATTTTTCGCGAATTAATGATTAATAACACTAAAATTTTAAATAATTTTCACTTCGTTGTCCCTTTTGTGTTGTGACTTCTCAAGGCATCCCTCGAGCATGTTTAAATACATCTCAGCTATACTTAGGTCAGCGACAATTGTAACACCAAAGCAGTCCGTTTGTTCGTGTTCTTGCTTGTCTCAGCCATCTTCGAGTAGCTGGTTGGTTATGCATTTCTTGTAAAGTTATTTTGATTTCTTTCGCAATTAATGATTTGGAGAGAACATAGAAAATATGCTATAAAATATTGCTACTTCTGTTTAACTAATGTACCTGAAAGTTTTCTATGACAAATCAACATTTCATGTTGCACCCAAACACACAGTTTGCCATAAGTCAAATGCCTCGCTATTTAGCTCTTACAATACCTATTGCATTATCATCGCAAGAATTTGCAGTATGATGGAAGATGATTTTTTTTATTTTTTATGGTTTCGATATGGAAAGTCATTATAATCAGCTGAAAGTGTTTACCAAGTTGAAAACTTCTCGTGTTTGAAGAGAAGCGACCTATTTAATGATTTAAATTTATGAAATATGCTTCGATCAACAATGAAATTCATTAACTCCAGCAAAGAAAATTTCTATTTTCAGAATCAGAAACAAAATATGAGCTTCTATTGTGAGAAAAATTATTACTGCCGTGATGTAAGTGCCCATTTTAAAAATAATAGAAACAGTTAATATATAATAAATAATAGATACGAACTGAGAGATTAGTCGTTATTCATGAACCCTTCAAAGAGGCTTAAAAGAATTTTATTGAACAATAGTATCACGAATACCTGTAGAACGTATTATGGAAAATTGAAAAAATGTTCAAGTTGATGAATATTTGGGATAATGGTTTAAAAATAAATGTACACTGCTTGGAAAGAACTTAATGGACACCCCATGGCCGAAGTGTATAGCACGTCTTTATAGCGGGTATAAATTGGAGGAATATGATGCTTCCAAGGCAGTGCAACTGTGTCCGGGTGAAAGAATGTGATAGGAAGCCATGTTGCTTATCTGTTCGGCAAACTGATAAACTGGGCCACCCCAGGTGAACAATCAGTGGTACCATACTGAGACGGAAGCGCACGAATTCAACTGCAAGTTCTACCCGCAGTGAACGACCTACCACACTCACCGAAAGTGACCGTAGGATGTTACGAAGTAACATCTAAAAACCGCAGTTTCTTCAGCCGACGTTGAATGCAGAGTTCCGGGCATCAACTGGAACACGAATCTGCACAAAAACATTCACAACTGAGGCTCACAACATGGGTTTCCATGGTAGGACCGCAATATGGAGCCTCACATTATAAAGAAACATGCAGCATCATCGTCTTCGATAGCGGTGTGATGGTATGGTCCTGTTTTTCTTGGTTTGGACTCGAACCTCAGTTTGTGGCGCCACGAACATTAAACTCCTAGAGGTATCTGAACATTTCAGACAATGCAATGCTTCCTACTCTGTGGTGTTTCTACGGAATTAGCTTTCCTCCTTCAGCAAGACAACGCACCGTGTCACAACGCTGCTGCTGCAACTTGGTGGTTTGTGGATATGAACGTCACCACATACTTGACTGACAGAGCCCTGATCTCAACCCTATTGAACATTTGTAGGATGAATTAGAGCGATGGATAGGTCAATGAACATCCTCCCCACAAAAGTCCAGGACCTCATTAAATGCTTACAGGAAGAATGATCCAAAATTCCCATTGATCGCTATCGTGCACCAGTGGAAATTATGCCCTGTATATCCTGATATGTCCTGATGCTGCAGTCATCGCAGCGAAAGGAGGTCCTACATCTTATTAAGGTAGTCGCCATGGCTGTTTGTTCATCACACAATGGTGTCCGTTGACTTCTTTCCAAGTAGTGTATATTTCTGCTGCGCTTGTAATAAATTTAGTTGTGTATTATATGCGTAATTTTGGGAGGAACGAGAAAATTGTAAATATTAAACTGAACGATTACAGCAGAACTTTACGGTCATAGAGTAATTACACCAGAGAAAATGGAACGCGGGTATGAAGAGAAACTGCAGCAAGTTTCTTCTAAAAAAGACATGAGAAAGAGCTTTCGCAAAGAAACTTATTAATTTTAAATTTCTGTTTTTTAAATAATTTTCTCATTAATGTAAATATAACAAAACATGGAGGTAAATGCATGTTTTTATATTCATTTTACAAAATGCAGCTATTTCTAAACGGCAGTTATTATTTTTTTATTTTATCCAAGACATATATTTAACAAAAAGCCCTGACTGCTACAAATGTTCCGTTCTACGTTAAAATACAGGTTAAAATACCCTCATCTTCACAAAATCCTTGTTGCCCGATATTATCAAACGGAAAAGAGAATGCTTAGAATAATGAAAAGTATGATTAGGGTCAAAGGAGGACTCACTGTGTGGGAGTTTTGTGCAGTTTTGGTATCTCTGAAGTGTATTATTGTCTCGATAGTTATTCAATCATTGTGGATTTTCCTGGCTTACAAAATTAGCTATGATTATTTAATGCAAACACGATATCTTTATACTGAACTGGGAAAGAAGAAAATGGCTTTTCACTAAGGATTTTCTCATCTAGACTTGGAAAATATAAGTTTATAATCATTACATTTTTCTCAGAGGCAGAACGAAAGTAATGACTCATTTTTTCTCCAAAAAGATAATTTATTTAACAATTAATCTCCATCTTTCGCGAGCATTTTGTCATTTTTCAACAAAATCTCTATAATCCTCTTTTTGCTTTTTTTCTATCGCTGGATGCTGACTTTACTCCAATGTAGAAATTTTCACGATTAGCATGTTGCGTTGTCTACAAAATAACGTCCTTGAAGAATGTATCATTCAGGGGACAAAATATGTGTTAATTAAAGGGACCAGATACGGGCTATTGACGAAATAAGGAACATTAATCGAGGTCCAACCAAATTTTAACATTTGGTTGGACTCGATTTCACCATTAAATTGTCTGATTCGGCGTCCAACTATGTTAGCATCAACAGTATCGTCTCCATACACATGTTTTCAGGGGGTATGAATTTGCATCGTACTCACATCTTCCGCAGTAAGTAATTCAATCCATACATTCTACTTGGTAAGTGACTCTATAACAACAGCCATTTTGAACTGCTTGTGTACTACGCTCATTTGACACGTCGCAGCTCCAGTCCCCTTTGGTGGAATTAGAGACTACTGTTGTACATTCAGCGACAAGAGTATGCCACTCTCGAAACGAATTAAAAAGAAAATAGGAGGTATTGCTTTTGTACAGTCCCTCGCACATGTCAATCTATTATTTGGGATGAAAATGAAGTAAGCAGTTATAATGTTCCATCTCTGGCTGGTAAGATTCTATCAGTACAAATTCCTATATTCAGTATCTGTTCGATATATTTGAAGAGAAAATACGGCTGTGCTTAAGGATGTCAAGGTTATTTTTATATTTCATAATCTATTGCTTCTTAATCCTAGTGCCAGCTTCCGATATTTATCAAGGCAGTTCGGGAAAAATCCTTCACGTTGATCGATCGATCAAAGGAGGAATAGTTCGACGTCAAACAGGCAGCTCCAGGGATTCGTTAAATTCTAACCTGTACATAATTATGGGAAAATCGTATAACGATAATGATTTAAACAGATTTTTTTAAAAAAATCAGTTTAATTGAATAATGTTATCGGACAATGACAAACCGGAAACACAAAACTCAGTCACCAGTATAAAAGAAAACACCGGAAAAAAAGCTAACGTTAGAAAAATGCATTTTCATTTGTTCACTCTTTGGGATGTAGTCTAGAATTATTATAATATAGAATCCTTGAATACCTTTGAGAGAGAGAGAGAGAGAGAGAGAGAGAGAGAGAGAGAGAGAGAATTAAATATTATTATTAATCCCATGTTGTTGTAAATTTTCGGAGACGTAAATTAATGAAGCAAAGGCAAAAATAGAGCCCCATTAACCATAAAATCTGAACTTGATTCATAGACGATATTTTTAATTTAATAAAGAACTGCTTGTACTTTGGGGACATAATTAACTTCTGTTTTGAGTTCCTTTGATTTTCTTAATTGATTGAATGAATCTGCTAAACCATTTAGTTACTGAATAATAATTTCAAAACATATGTTAGACTCGTCCGTTAATTATGTAACTTTTTTCTTCAGTAGAGGGATAAAGGGGATTTATCAGTAGTGCAATTAACCTGTTGGCCAATTTTAGTGTATATATTAATTAGTCAATATCTCCAGACTGCCAATATTACTGATGCACATGAGCGTGTATATTAATTTTGAAGAAAGAACCAAAAATTAATCATTTTTGCTAACGTTAGCCATTTTGTAGTCAAGAAGGATAAAAGGATTTCATGTTTAAAAAAATATTTTTTCTAGCTCCGAGAGAACAAACTATCATTTAATCTAAGGAACCGACATTTGCCGATAGTCGACAATCATACGTGACAAATTGCCAAGCGTTTCCTCAGTATTTTACTGCTAAAGGACATCACATGTATAATATCGTGTGTTATCCAACAATTACTGTTTTTTCTATATTGTACCAAATAAGAGAATCGGTGGAAATCCAGGGGTACTCATTTCATTGTAGATATTTATGTCCCTCTTATTTTTATTATGGACGTAAGGAAACGCTTGTGGTATGTTATAATGACTGTTATCCAATAGATAAAGGTTTCAAACGAATTCCTTTCAAATCTATGAAAGTATTGATTTTGTTTACACATTTTTTGCTATGAAACAAATACAACTCTTCGCTTTTTAACACGCTTCTGCTAAGAAAATAAGAACAGAACCAGAAAGTTGCTATATAGATAATTTATGGAATAGTCCTTTTAACAATAAAAACTTGCTCTTCAGGCTCCATGTATGAGGATAATCTTCAAATATACTTCAAAAATATTCATATAGGTTCATGATTATGAGTATATTTCCATTAGTAACAAATGCCCACTTGTCATCGTTCTCCTATTTGTTTAGGAGGTCTTGTTTCCTCTCCAACAACTAAGAGTGACGTCTGGTGATGTTTTTAAACAAATTACTACATTTCATAAACAGAGACTTAGTTGTTTCAGTGTGATTCTAGACGTAATTTTAATTCAAGCGGAACTATTTGTTTATTCAGGAACATACACAGCTTTCACATAATAAAAATAAAAATGTTTTGTAATCTTACGTAATCCATTTTAAGCGGAGAATTCGATTAAAGTTTATAAGCTGCTGTGCCTATAATAGTTTCTTGCAATTAAAATGTACTCAAGAAAGGAAATCTTACATAAAACCAGGGGATGAATAATGGCAAATAAAAACATACAGACAGCTGCTATTCAACACTCTGAGCACGCGCATATTCAAAAATATTCATATAGGTTCATGATTATGAGTATATTTCCATTAGTAACAAATGCCCACTTGTCATCGTTCTCCTATTTGTTTAGGAGGTCTTGTTTCCTCTCCAACAACTAAGAGTGACGTCTGGTGATGTTTTTAAACAAATTACTACATTTCATAAACAGAGACTTAGTTGTTTCAGTGTGATTCTAGACGTAATTTTAATTCAAGCGGAACTATTTGTTTATTCAGGAACATACACAGCTTTCACATAATAAAAATAAAAATGTTTTGTAATCTTACGTAATCCATTTTAAGCGGAGAATTCGATTAAAGTTTATAAGCTGCTGTGCCTATAATAGTTTCTTGCAATTAAAATGTACTCAAGAAAGGAAATCTTACATAAAACCAGGGAATGAATAATGGCAAATAAAAACATACAGACAGCTGCTATTCAACACTCTGAGCACGCGCATACGTCTCCATAGTAAAAGCTGATAATGCAGAGTTTCTGCTTTTTGGTATGCAAGCCATTATATATGAATTGAATAAATGAGAAATGGAAGTGAATTGTCTAATCTGTATGAAGTAAAATTTTAGATGATAAAATTGTTCCCATCAATGTCACGAGAATGCATCACTTGATTAAAAGTTGAAAAACGATTTTAATGCTCGGTGAATTTCTGAAGTTTGATAAAAAGGAAATATGAAGCTCTTGGACAAGAACAAGCTGATTATATGTAGAATGTCACAAAAGAAAACATCAAAATAAAAGATAAAGAAATCAACTTTTGGAAGAAAGAGATCCGAGAAACAATGACAAATATTGCTATATGCTCCAAAGCACAGTAGAAGTGCAACATAAACATATTACCTTGAAAATGTTGCAGGAAAGTGGGTATTGTACGGAACCTACATGCTATGGAGTGTGCACCTGCTAAATGTTTTTTGTTATATCTAATACTAAGCGTTTCTGGACAGTTCCAATTAATTACTAAATTAATTGGAACGGTCATGTACTAAATAATTATCAAACACGAGTAATACGAAGTCTTCGCATACAAAATCAGTTTTCGTCATTGCTATGAATGCTCTATGAACTATAATAATTCCATTGATCAAAAGTGAATGCTAAAATCCGCATACGTTTTTAAACTACTTATTCATGATACCTTGTTCCGTTCAAACTATTGGAGATATGGCTCGTTTATTAAATCATCAAAACCTCTACGTTCTGCTGTGATTTACTTGCCAAGATTTTGTTTTCAAATACGATCAATCATGGGGATGTTTACACATAATAAATATTACGATTAGTAAATTAAAAACGTTAATGGAAAGGGTCATCCAAGGGGAGTACCCATGTACTAATAATCACGGTCAAACATTACTGACGTTTGTAAAAAATAAAGATTTGTGAAATGCCCAGGCTGCTTTAAAACAAAACATTTCTTATACATATTTAACATAGAGATATCTTGTAAAATAAGCATCATAAGAACTTCTTTAATAAATTAATTTCTTAACTTCACATTTTATCTCAGTGAGAAACATGAAATTTACAGCAAAATAATAAAGTTATCTTTCAATACAGTGTAATTCGTAACACGCTTAATTTAATGTTTGTTCTGTAGTGTTAGCGCATGCAAAAACGAGTAGCAAGATCATATAATACTTAAAGTGTACTGAGTATTCCAAACATATGTTGTCTCAAATCGCTTGCATAACGCTTGTGCTTCATTCATATTTTTGTTCTCCGATCAACATAAAAGAGTTTCGAAAAGTACGCTCCCTAAATTCCTTTTTGTCCTATTGGGAAAGCTAAGTTGCCTTTGGACATGTGAACAGAAAGTTCTCCTGGTTTCCCAATGTTTTCCTTCCAACAAACTAGACTGAAATGAATCTAAAAGATACAAATTAACCTACCATAGAAAATAATTTTTGAATTGGCCCTGCCAGGAGTTGCCAATGATTGTAACAATGTTTTGCCAATGAGCTACTTTGTTGTGTTAATTAATAAGAAATACATAAACAAAAACTCACAGGAAGAACACACACACAAACACTCTTAGAAACTGAAGAGCATAAAAGACTATGACAAGAAGGAGCAAAATTTGTAGCTTCAAAACTAATTAATTACGAAAGCACTCAATTACGAATAGACCTCTGAGTAAAACAAAAGCATACAGTGACTGGATCAGTGTTTTGTAAAAAGGAATTATACAAGCGAATGATTGTGAAAATAAGAACTTGGACTCTTCTTGTTCTTAATAAAACAAAATACATTCCTGACTGTAAAACAACTTCATGAAATAGGAACGAAACGAAATATAATTCTAATTTATTCATTCAATTGAAAAACAGATATCACTTTGCGTAAAAATTCGCAAAGTGAGTTTTTGATTACTTAATGCTCCATTGTTATACACAGCTGACGTTTGTTTTTTTCTCTCTATATATAAAGGATAAAATATTTGTCCATTCTTTTATCTTGTGAGTATGCCTACCACTTATCTGACTACCTAAGATTTGGGCATACTTTATTCAGATGCGCCACCATGTGTCATAAGTACTTTTCAATCTAGCATTAAGTTATTTAAGAAAAGAATCCTGCATGCATTTCTCAAAGTTTCCCCAACATCGATGATCTCCAGGTGATTCATCGATCCATTACTTCATGTCTTCTTCAATTTGGTTGTGCTCACTCATGGATCACTAACATATATCACGCACTGCAGCACATGGGCATAACGGATTTAGTCAGACCTTCTCGGAGAGAAATGATTAATGAGACTCTGAAGCAGCGACCTCTGACGGTTTATTTCTTAATGAGAAATGACATCTGAAAACACTCGTAGCCTTCGATTAAGTGGGTTATCAATCAGCTCGAAATACAGACAAGTGAACTCTTGCACTTGCATCACGTATTGTGCAGATTTCGACATGTAGCGGTGCTTTCCTCTTTTCCCTCTTAACCTTTCCCAGTTTAATCTACAGAAATTTTAAGAACGCGGGCTGAAGATGATGGACGGCGTTCCCACTGGTTGTGTTATCACTTCGCCAACATCTGCTACCTGTCGGCGGAACAAAAGTGGAGAGGTAAATTAGCGGCACCTTCTTTTGTGCTAATTCCTCACGTGCCATAGTCACGGTTTCAATCACTCCCTGGAGATGGTCCAAACCCCTTGATGCGTTCATCCATTATTCTCCGCATCATCTATTAAGACAGAGGGCATCATCTCTCACCACAAAGCACAAATGAAGCTGACATTTCCCTCACTTTTGGTATTTTTCTCTTCAATTCGTCTCTAATAAAGAGCAGTCCATCTTTCGGATTATTATTTTTATTATTTGCTTTTAATTTCCTTCTTTCAATTTTGTGAGTTTCATTATTATCGTATTAAAGAAATGAATATATTAAGTAACTTAAATAAGTACTCGAAAAGGATAATATTTCATTATAACTGCACATCGCTCAATATGATCCAATTAGGGTCCGTCTCAAGACATATTACAAGCTCAAATTTTAAAAATTTATGTATTGTTTTTATTCATCTCACTTTTGATTTAATTTGGGTCATTTTTTCCTAATTAATCAAAACAGCTGAATTCCTGGATAATGAGTGACATCGTTAATTAAATCATCGTCAAAAAAAGTAAAAACATGTGTGATATCTTCCCTTCTTCAAAAGAAATAATTTTGTTCATTACTAATGAAATTCTGAAGAGTCTTTTTAGATGTATTGAAGTCCATGCTCCTTATAAACCACTCCTAAAAACTAAGAAAGTGGCCTTATGCTGAGTGGAGAATTTTCCCTGCTGGTTTTACATCTCACGAAAAGGCTAAACCTACACATACGACTATTGGATGTATGTTAATCATATTTACAATTATGTTTCAGCCATAATTGTAAACAACCAGGACAACATCCAAAACGGAGAAGTGATAATTCCACAACTAATCTTCGATTTACATGAGAAGAAAATGGCAAAAAACTATGCCTTTGTCATTTTCAGAAAGCTCTTCCCAAGCGGAGTTACAGGAAGATAATCAGTTTTTAGAGTAAGTACTGTTTGTTAAAAATTAAAGGATAGGATAATTTATCTTATTGCTATTGGAACTAAATTATCCTATCCTTTAATTTTTAACAAACAATAATTACTCTAAAAACTACTTGATCTTCTGAAAAGGCGCCAAGTAGTTTTTAGAGTAATTACTAGATCCGAAAATCTTCAAATCCAGTTAAGATGATGATGCCTGTTAATTTATTAGAATTGAATTCGCTATATATCTTTGTAATCATACTGAGTGAGGCTGCTAATTCTTATTATAACGGATTATTCATTTTAATGTACTAATATCAAAAGATACAACAAACAACCGAAGACTTACTAATTGGTACGCTGAGTCCCTGGATCACGTCCCAGATGTTGGAGAGATGTCTGTTTGTACACTCTGGACCATTAAGTAAAACGCGTGAGTAATCTTTCAGTTTATATTGGAGTGAGACATTAATTTCGTTGTTTATATTAATAAATATTTATCTTTATATCTAAATTGTCTGTTTGATTCTCTATCTAACCTGTAAATCATTATACACGAAACAGTGTTTTCCACAAAATTCCGAGAATCCAAGAAACGTATACTCGCAACGTGACGAATGATCGAAATAAGCCTGGCTATCCATTAAAAAGATTTTATTTGCATTATACTTCATTCTTCATCTAACTATCTCTAAAATGCGTTTTTATGTTAGTTTTGCTGCTGTCAATATTAAACAAGAATTGTTGCTATAATTTGTTCAGAGTTAGCTGTCTACGAATCACATTTATCACGTATGCACGTGAACAAAATGCAAAACGCCACTGACCGGCAATGATTTTAATGTTTCACGAATTCTGCATTTGCGTGACATTGGAGAAGGATTATATAATGGAGTTGTGCTTCTACAACAGTTCTTTGTATGATCAGCCACCCTCGGTTATTGAAGTTCCACCCTTCCTTTTTTACGAAGTTCAAAGAAATTCGTATTACTCAACACTAATTAACCCACCATAATTTCCATTTCCAGGAAACATTATTCGAATGCGATTCACTTAATTAATAGTTTATATGTAATACGTGATTAAGTTATTCGCTTTGTAATAACTAACGATCTTTCAGAAATTCTAAGTCCTGATTCACTCAGTGACCACTTTCGTCTGATAATGAAACACAACCGATCCTCTGAAAGTGGAATTCATTACTATATGAATGAAATCTGAAATGACCTTGATTATAAATCACAGCAAATTTACTGAACCCAACAACCTTTACATTGGAAACGCGATGATCACGACATCACGAGACTGGAGATGATTATGCCAAGCACGGTTGCAGGAGACAATAAGTCGGTTGCTAGGACAATAAAAACTCAAATTCAGTAGTTAAGCTGTTAAGAGTTGTCGCGTACAATAACAGCCGGAGAGAAAGAAAGAGAGAGAGAGAGACCGTGATTTCGCATTCAAATCATCTACACTTCCACATCAACTAATAACCAATCATATCATACCCTTCTGCGTTGTACAGAATTTTTTTTTAATCTAACTTAGGGTGATGTATGTTAATTTAATACGTTGCTTGCAGAGAGTTTTCCCTAAACCTATCTGGTTTTCTATAAATATTACCGTTGCTACTTCGCGTTTTATTACGGCATTCCGGTCATATCCTTGACGGTTAGCCATTCAAACTGTTTCTCTTTATGACATAAATAAATGGAAAAATGCACTTCTTTCTTACTGCAAGTATGTTTTCTCTATAATCCATCTTGTGTTTACAGACGTTGAGTAAGAACAACCAATGGTTAACAGAGTAAAAGCATTCGCTACAATTGAGTCTCTTTCATTTGTTGACACAGACGAATAGCTCGCATAGGAACTTTTGCTACATTCTTTCGACAAGATGAAAAGGAAATAATCCACGTGGAAATTTCGATGCTTGCCTCAGTCCAATATTTGTAAAGGAAATGTTTCTGCTGTTCTACCATACAAACAACTACTCCGCAGTATCAAATGTAGTCTGGCTTCATTTCGGAAGGCGATTTCAATGTACCTGATAAAGGGCTGCTGGTGGCACAACTAGATGATTTAATTCACTTTGCATTATTTACCTCAGCATGGGCACTGACTTCAGTGAATGTGAAAGCAATCTACAGCTTAGATCTCATTCTGTATTGTCAAAATGAGAAATGGCGTGGTTTGATAATCAGAATTGATTATGTTAATAATTACGCCACACTTCAGAGTTGATGAAACAGACACAGTTTAAGCCTCCACGAGACAAAATACATTCCATTTCATTAAACTTCATTATTTATTTATTTATATATGCCGTCTTGAACAGGAAGCTTTCTGTAGTGAAAGATTTCACTTTGTTCTATATTCAACTTAATTTGATCATTTTTGAAGTATTCAAAAAAAGTATTCACAAATCAATTTTTTCGACTACGAAATGTGATGTTTTTTCGGAAATTTTAACAAATAACCACAGTAATTTTTAAAAAGTACTTGCGACTAATAATCAAAACTCAGATGTCCGCAAACGATACGATGTTAGAGGTTCTTTGCCAAACTCCTGGAGTTGAAGAGTTCAGCAGTAAAGGAAGAATGAAAGAAGAAATTAGCAGATAGCACTTTTTAAAGTCTCTTTGAAAATAAACGCAAAATATGTCATTTGGATGCGTGTTAAGATTAACTTCCAAGAATAAAGGTAATTGCCGTTTTAATACAAAGATTACGACTTTAGACTTTTACTATTGAACTAAGAAATTGATGTCGTAGTCCTTATTTTATATTAGAGTTATATCAAAAAGTAGAAAAATATATAAACACATGTTGACACCTTTTGATAAAGTGATTTGTGTTCTTACTTTATAGACTTCGATATCTGAAATTCAATTTGCCTCTTAAGGTATGTATATATGTATAAACATAGTGTATATCCTTATACCATTCGTTATATCTTCATAATATGCAAAGGAATCGCCATATATTTTTATTAACCGTGGCTGGTTATTTTTAGACAACCTTATTGCATTTACCTTATATTTAAAGTGTTCAAGTAAATATAAAAACGAACAGTAGGAATACTGGAAAAGTTCGCTACCAATTGAGGCTTTTTTATTAATCTCGGTGACAGAATTATATTGCGCAAATGCTTGCCAACATGATGCATACCACATCATTAATTATACTGCAACGGTGACGTAAAATGGGCAGTAATTTCATTAAAATTTATGCAAAATCCTGCATAAAAATCTAAACTTAAGTATTGATAATATTTTGATATTAACGGGAGTTATTTATACAATATTTTAATCTAACTTAAAACGATAGTTGAAATAACTTCATTACTGCAACATTTCCTAATTCTTCACTACAAATTTCATGAAATATTCATCATTGAAGATGTGAAAATATTTCGTACAATATTTAACAATGTTTAGTGAACTGCTCGTAAATTATTATATTACACAAGATATTATATTCTTGTCTACATTCATATTTAAAAATATTGATTTCAGAAAATATGAGTGAAATTGATGCAAAATTTGCAGTATTTATCTGTTGTCGTGTTTCAGTGCGAATCATTTTCTTAGCGATCATCAGTCAGGTTAGTTGAAGGCAATTATAACTGATAAACAATATTGAAAAATGCTGCAATATTTCATTAATGTACGCGCTGCTAAACAAAAGAAACCAACTTAGATTTTGTGTTCCGCAATGTTTAGCACATTTTTTCTAATACCAGATTAAATTTATTCAGCTTTGATTTCTTTTTAATATTTCAAGTATCTATTAAGGCCAATCCAGCTATAAAGCCTCTGCATGGTAAAGTTAATACGATTGCATCAAAATAGCACATAACAATGAAATCGATGTAATGAAAATTGACAGCAGTGCGCTGAGGATCACAAAGCGTATTGTTCCTGTCACTCACGAGCAGTCACGAGAAAATTCAAGAGACATGTGACAGGTAATGCTAAAAGTAGAAATCGTCAAGGACTTTTTGTTCTCTCAGAAATCCCTCGCACTCGTCTCTAACTAGATTACTGTCTTAAAGAAGGAGAGGGTAGTCTGACACCAATAACGACTCGATGACAATCGAGTCTAGACAGGCCGTTAAGCATCAGTCCATATACATGAATAATTTAAGAGGTACTAGCTTGTATAAAGAATTTTCTACTTTAAAGATTGTGCTGTCGATATTCACATTGAAAGTGCTAACAAGTAAATAAACACAACCCAAAGAATGCCCCTGCGAGCGCATTTGTAAATACTAAAAGGCCGAAAAGCCAGCTGGGTCACTTTGGAATGTGTCATACAAGAATCGGAGAGATAAAAATCCCGGTCGGTTTCTAAAAAGCGTAGAAAAATCAGTAAAAACTCAGCACTGCGCGGAGAACAAAAAGAACTGATACGATTTTATCAGCTACACATTTATTGAATCTTTTTTTTTAATCGATTGTACGTTCCAGGTATAATCGATATTTATTGAGTAAGCACCAAAAATACTCATTTAGATGTCCTCGGTGATATGTCAAACGATGAATCAAAATGAAAGGTCGTAGTTTAAAAACAAATGCATTGTGCAATGACTTGTACATGAAAGATATATTTTACACGAAATATTTCTTGGAAAAAAAAATCGTGTGATTTGTTGCTATGTAAAAATTAAGCATACGCTTTGTTAATTACTTATCTGATTAGTTAAAAATCAGTGCTATATCCAATGAATCCACAAGCGATATGCTTAATCAATCTAAGAAATCGAAGTGCTCATGCTAGTGGGAAAGCATCCAAGAGTTTATTTACCTAACTTACATCAGGTGTGTGTGTGTGTGTATGTGTGTGTGTGTGTGTGTGCGCGCGCGTTTACTCTATTTCTCCAATTCTCCTCCAAATGTTCATCAGCTTACAACAGTTGTTTTCAAGACTTCTAGTTTGCATTATTTATTTTCGTGTCTGTTCATTTTCATTATTATTAGAAAGTAGTTTTTGTGCATTCCTTTGAAATGTATCTCATCGGGAATGCTTGTCCTGTGAATGTCTAGGCGATGTGCAACTCGAAATAGGTCGCTATGAGGAAAATATTATTGAAATTGAATACCAGAATGAAATTGATATCATTCTGGAAGTTTATAATATTGTTCACACAGAAGTCGCTTGAGTATATGCCAATTTTGTGAGAAAAATAAAATAAAGATAGAATTATTAAAATGGGTTTATTTATCCACCGTGTCTTCCAGAACTGTCTTAGTGACATCTCCTTGTGGGGATTAGTAAGAATAATCTCCAACAGTAAACCGTAAAGCCACTATAAGCTTAGGAAGCCTGCCTGCTGCGGTTCACGTAGTGATGCCCTGCCAAGTACTCTGCCACATTTTCGTCATACAAAACTGAAGTCGTATAGTAGGATAACAGGTTTCTTGAACTTAGAGGTACACTTCAGGGTTTTGATAGTAGGGATTTTGGAGGATAGTGCACGTATTTCTTTAATGTTATTAAAAGATGCAAGCATTATTTCTTCCACTCACTGTTTGATGAAAACTTTGTTCAAATGTTCTCCGATATTACTGGTTAACTCATATCATTCGCTTGTTTTCACGCTCCTCTCCCCAATTTTAACAACCCCATTGCGATAATGATGTTTGTAAGGCAGTAATCACAACAATTTCTTTAAAATATACAAAATATATAAAAATATAAAATATAAACGTTGCCGTTGATCATGAATAATATTAATATTTGCTTTATATTTCTTGTCCCTGAAACCAATTAGCTAAACAAGGAGAGCACACCAGTTGTATGCAAATTTCATTATTTCTCTCTTGCCAATGTTAACATCTTGAAGACTGCATCTAGTTCGAACCAACAGCTTACTTCATTCTGACGAGTCAAAATAAATAATTTCAGCAACCAGAACCATGATTATCAATATTTGTTATGCTTACAAAGTTATATAGATTTGTTTTTTTTAATTGCGTTATCTGCTTTAGAAAAAAGAGGCTTTCATTATCCATCGTGTATGTCATTCAAATCTTTGTTGATTTCGATTGTATCAAAGAACCGTTGCTGTATATAAACGAATATAATACGTTGCATACAAAACTTCAGTAAGTTCAAACTTCTTTGGTGAATACTTAATACTTTACAGTACTATTTGTTGGCATATTTGTTATGAGCATGTAAATTATTTTACTAGAATGGAGTATTCTAGTAAAAATAATGAGATACCTCGCGTGCATCAAGCATCAAAATAGAACGAGCAATATAAAAATTAGTTAGCGTGTTAGGCACCAAGGGAAATTAACCCTCAAATGCCATTGTGATGTGCTAATAATAGAAGCGGTTGCGCTCGCTTGTGCACACAGAGAAAGAGAGCTGCACAAGAAATTAACTCCCAAGTTAAGAAAATAAATTAAATTCTTCCACTTTCTTCTTTGATGCATGTTTAATATATTTATTGCCATTTTTTGTACTCATAACAAGAGCATACGCAGAGGTGAGCGTATAGCTTTGTGATGAAAGTTTAGTAAACCGAATTCACAAAAACAGTACAGATTTCTCACTATCCACAAGAATTTTGTCAACTTCTTGTTACCACTTGATAGCATATTGATAAACGGTAACACAATTAATATTTCGTTAGTAAAATCCTACACATTACATTATACCTGTATATTTTATCACAAATTATTATTGGGTGGGCGCACTACGCAGATGATAAACGAATGTTTTGTGTAAATATCTTTTTATGATAGTGCGCCCACCCATCGTTTTAAAAATCATTTCCTTGATCACAATACTGCTCTTGTATAAAATAAACCGTATATACTCTTATTGTTAATGATTAAACAGGGTGGTTCAAAATTCCACGTACAAACTTTGAGGGGAGGTAGAGAACATCAAAATCAACCATATTTACATAGGAAAGCATGGCCGGAAACGCCACCCGAAAGTGATAGGTGGCGCTGTTCGCCAGCCCTCCAGGTGAGCAATTGGGGCTTTCTCATTCAAGCTTTCGACGTCGTACGAAGAACATGCGTCGTTTTATGAACGCTGAGATGGCAGACATGCACCTCGTTTACCATACTCTGTATCCAACTACTATTGAACTGTTCAGTTACGCCTAATAAAGTTTTTTACATTACTTACTGCCTTGTTTTATTTCTGTATTTTTATGTCCTTGTTAGTACCTTCCGGTGGCATTTCCGGTCATGCTTTCCTATGTGAATATGGTTGATTTTGATGTCCTCTACCTCCCCTCAAAGTTTGTACGTGGAATTTTGAGCTACCCTGTATACTTTGGCTTGATGCTTTTGATGGAAATAGTTGTACGAGTGAAATGCTATATCCATTATATTGGATTTAATAGTTATAGTAAATATGATGAATATGAAACATAGTTCTATCCATGTTGAATGAACAGGTATTTCCCCCCCCCCGGTGGTGTTTTTGTTCTTCAGATGCCAAAAAGCATGCTTCAAGAGACGAGGCTTTCATTATACACCGTGTATCTGATTCATAACACAATCCTTGCCTGACTTCTAGTGTTAGTATTTTAATTCACAGTATGGTGGCTTCAATATATTATTACAAGCTATATGTGCACGTTACCATTATTTATAAATCGTTTGAATGTTTCCTGGTACAGCACTATTTTCAGCTGCCATGAACTATAACACCATTTTTGTGTTGCTAGTTTCAAATGCGAAGTGCTACCGAAAAGATTCAGCACTGCCTGAAAAGGACTCATAGGGCGGGTAGTATCATTGCGATAATTAGGCGTGTTTTAAGTCAGTCATTATGAATTATTTTATTGAATATCGTCATTAGTTTGCAGCATTTCAATATAAATGAGGTTTTAAACATAAAACAATCACGTTGAATGCAGTGCATGTTGTTTTTTGTTTTGTTTTAAACGTGTGCCGGTGAAAATCAATTTAGAGACCTTTATGTTTCAAACAGTCATCATCAGGAAACATCCAACATCACGCCTCCAAACAAAGCAGGGGATGTCAGCTCGAATATAATCATTATGCTTTTTTTAGCTAGCATCAGAAATTCCTTTCTGTAGATAAAATGTCATCGACACTATCATTTAGATATCCTTATGCGTTTTAAAGAAAAATTTGGCCAATGAACAAGATGGTTATAACTTTCAACCTCCATATTCATTAAGCTTAGCTCCTCGTGACTATTTTTTTTTTCAGGATGAAAAGTAACTCAGAAGAAGGTTATTTGAGAAGGGTTTTAGAGAACTAAACATAATCTCGAGCAGTGCTGAATACATTCTTAACGGGACTACAGCTATGTTTCAAGCAGTGGCAGAAACACCGGATGTGATGTATAATTCCCAATAGATCCATGTTCAGCGAACAATAGTAATGTGTAACTGTCGCACCTTCACCTGATTTTCAGCTATAGGTTGGTTGACCTGGTTATGAGATCGATGTATAATTTTTTTTTAATGCGTATATTTCTCTGTTCGGTCTTCTTGGGTGTTGGGTGAAAATCATCAGTTTCAAGAAAAAAAAAAAAAAAACGCTTTCAACTCCATAAAATTATGAAACCGGATAACTGGCTTGAGATGGAAATGCCGATATGCGTTTTAAACCATGTTCGATTGTTACCCCAGATTAGGAAAGTTATTCTTCGACTGCTATTCCAGATTAACTTAAGATTCATATATCAGTATTAAATTGATTGAATAGTACAAATGAGAAATCTTTTACGACATGCCTAGTAAAACTCACCTGTAATTTAATTTGGACCACTTTTGTGATAGAAAAATTACCATAATTTATATCTTTCTGAAAGTTACTGGAGAAAACAAGAATACATTCAACACTAATACTTGCAATACTGAATGTATTTTCGTAATAAAGAAAATATGTCACCACATAATTAGCTTGTCTTCAGTTGCACAATCCAGTATTCTCGTTTTTCTTTTAAAAAAGGTCCTAATCTAGTGGATTATGAAGACTCTTCCAGCAAATAATTTCGTTTTCTTTATAAATTCGATTTTCCTTTCAAACCTGTGTACGAAATATATCGAACAAAATTCTGTGCCCTCTGAACTCTGATAATATGTTATATCCTAATCATTATGTTGAATCACTTAATAGAATCGGATAAGAAGTATTATAAAACAACATAAGACATTATTTGTTTTACTATTAATTATGCAAGGTGTAAAAGGCTGGTTAGTCACTTTGCGTGTTCACCACGTTTTGATTTCTCGAAACGTGATAGTTTTCATTTAGAATTATGATTTGAATTCAGATACAGTTTACGAAGTAGTAAGTCAGTGTCTGAAACTGTACTAAAATCAATAAAAATGATTTTGGTGAGAGCTGTACCAAAGTTGGTTCTACTCAACCCAAATATTCTTCCATTCCGAACTGTGAAATGTTGAACGAATTCTTTACGGGTCGAATCACAGGTTTTCTGAAGAATTCCAGAAGAAACAGATCGTAGGAAAGAGAGAAGCTGACGGTGGGAAAGGCTTTTGTAATAATAAATCCTAGAAATGAATTATCATTATTATTTTTATTTTTATTTTTTGTCATTTCATTTTACATACCTATGTATACGCTATTGAACTGAGTAACTTAAAAACATCATTATTAAAAGTACATTATCATAGCCTACTTTTTCCCTTTAAACTGGAATGCACGAAACTTTATAGTTTCTGATCGCAGACATTAGAAAATACTGCATTATAATTTTCTTTCAACATTCCTCGATATTCAGATTTCTATTTACTCGTAATCGAAAATTCTAACGCTGATAAAGATATGACATAAATAAGAAAGAGGGGTCGTGGAATATGCTGCATAAAGCAGTAACGTATATCGAAATATTACCTTAAGAAATGCTAAATGTACAGTTGGCTTCTAACAGAAGATAAGGAATACAATCTTAGTAGAAATGTAATTCTTATTGTGGCAAATTTAAAAACAAATGCAACGTACTGGATAATTTGCAAACTTCAATAAAATATGACGGTTGAATTTCTTGTAAGATTGTAGCCAAATATTCTCATGGAAGTGCAACTTATTGCATATGCTAAACGTGAGAAAAGAAAAACTACAGTTTCAGAGGAGGAGGCTAAATTTGGTATCCTTGAAAAAAAAGGCCACGAATATTCGAATTCTTTCAGCAAAGTCTATTAAGCTGCACAAAAGAAGTCACTTTTGATAAGAAACAAGATGGTTTCATATTAATGCAGTACTTATAAGCTTGTTAATAATTTTGTAAGCGGCAAAATTGAGAACTGCTTTAAAAAATAAAATGGCCTTTCATGTATAATAATGAATATTATAATAAATTACTGCTAAAGAGCAACAATATTTAGTGATATTTTGCCCAAATCTCTGTTATCATAATACCGTGCGATAATACCATTTAAATATAAAAGAATATTTCCATTCAGGAAGGAAATTTCAAAGGTTTCTTATCATAGGGCATCTTCATTACACCTCGTAGTCGTTCAAAGTGATGAAAAATGCGTTTGGGAAAAACAAAACTTCTGACTATCTTGAGATTAATGAAACTGTTGGGTAATTTACTATTCTTTAAATATTAAGTGTCTACCTTAACTAGATTTCGAGGGTTTTGTTGTTTTTTCTTAAGAACTACTTTCTCAAAAAAACTTCTTTACTTCATTTATTATTTTCTCAAGACTATTTAGAGATTATTACAAGAAACCAGAAAATACTGCAAAATGGTCTTTAAAAGTTTAAAATACCGAATCAGTTACCGTTCAACACATTCAAATTTTAAGTAGTGGCTACCCTCACCATTTCAAGAATATTTTTCACTCGCATTTCTTTTCGTGAAATAAATTTTAAACATAATTATCGTATTTAGGTATCACATTTGCATTAATATAAAAAAATCCAAATATTAATATATTTTTAATGTTGTAAATAATATATCCAATTAGACTTATACTTTTATTATTCGAAATATATACTATTTTAATTTTTAAGAATGCATAAAAATTAAAACAGTGCGTATTTCGAATAAATATGCTTCGAATATAATTCAATAAAACTATAGGACTAATGATGATGATGCATTACCAGGGCTTTTTTCAACCAGAATGGTCCGGAACACGTTCCGGTAAACTTTTAGGACTTTAGTGGTCTCTAAACACATATTTTATAAGTATTTCAAAACTAGGACTGCCTCCATTTTAAATTCTCAGTTATGGTAGTTGACAATGTAAATCAAGGGTCATCATCCAATCTAGTGCTGCCATTTTGCGTTGTTGACACTGAACATCGAAGATCGAAGGTTTCGATTAGAATCGATAGTCGTTCAGAAGTTATGGTAGTTACCGGAAGCGGAACTTCTATGTGAACAAGCAGATGTTCTCTACGCAAGTTGAATCGTACTTTTGCAACGCACTTTTGGGTGAGTGAGGTTAACGTGTTTCGTGGAAGTTTCATCAGTTTTACGCGATGAATTGTAAAATAACACAATTTTTTTCTTCAACTCCCGCAACTAAAAAAAGTTAAAGCTCGAGAACAGTAAGTGTAGTGATAGTGATGGGGGAAAAACACACCCGATGGACAGTGATACAAAAACTGGAGGGATAAAACACGTGGCTGCTACGGTTGCTACAACGACGACTACGACGAGTAAAGACGCACAAAAAAATCTGCCCTCTAGACCAAAAAGCTGATTTTTGCAACAAAAATGTATGGCTGTTGGTGGAGAATAAAAACATTGGCTGTAAAATATGTAAGGAAGTCGCAAGCTTGGGAGTAGATAGGAATAAGCAAGGTATGAATATTTCAAAGCCATGGGCAAATATTCAAATTTCTCATTATAGTAGGAATAAAAAAGAACAAATGACTTCACTGCGTAAAATTATTCACGATCATAAGAACGGTTCAGCTCACATCGCTACAGCTAAAATTATTGAATCTGCAAAAGAACGAAAACTGGAGGTAGCGTATTCAGAAGCTTTTGAACATGAGAAAGAAGTCACTTGTAGAATTTTCAGAACAGCATGTAAAGTTGCAAAGAAAACCCAGACTTTCAATGACTTTGAATCAGAAATTGACCTCTAAGAATTGAATGACAGTGACATGGGTCGAATTCTACATTCTACAAATACTTGTATGAATATAACAAATCGAATTGGAACTGAAATGAAAAAAATCCTTTAAAAAATAATAGAGTCAAATTGTGAGATTTCCCTTTTGATTGACGAAAGCACCACTATTAGCTAGTTGTCATCATTAATAATATATTTACGCACACTGCTACCTGATATGGAGAAACACACAAATATATTTATTGACATTGCAGAGCTAGAAAATGTATCCACACAAGGTATTTTCCATAGCTTGATGAATACCCTTAATGAATTGGGGTTTCATGATGATTATTTGAAGAACAATATTGTTGCCATTGCCCGTGATGAAGCAGCTGTGATGTTGGGTATGAAAAACGGAGTAGTGACTTTGATTAAGGAACGTTATCTCACATTTGGCATTGTGCCAACCATAAACTCGAGCTCTCCGTTGGTGGTTATGTAAAAAAAAAGACTTCCCAAAACAAATCAACCACTTCAAGTCATTTCTTGACAAACTTTACTATATCTATAACCAGTCACCCAAAAATGTCAGAGAACTAGGCAAAGTAGCTGAAGATCTTGACAAGGAAATCTTCAAAACTGGAAGAGTTTTAAGTACACGTTGGGTGGCTTCTAGTTTAAGAAATGTTTCAGCGGTGTTTAAAGATTACGAAGCACTTGTGACTCATTTTACAGCCGCAAAACAAAATGAAAAACAGAGACACGTCTGAAAGAGTAATGTATGAAGGCCTTTTAAAGAAAATAACAAGTGTTGAGTTTGTTTTGGATCTTGGATTGATGTGTGATGCTCTCCAAGCATTGTCAGAGCTTAGTGTTGAACTGAAAGCAAAGGATATTACACTCTACAAAGCTCATACCAGTATATCAAGGCAGATTCGGCTGTTTGAAGAGGAAAGTCAATGGCGGGCCTTTTTATCATGAAGCTGTACAAGCAGTTGAAAATCTGAACTTTAAAGGAGTGACTTTGGAGAAGAGGGTAACCAGTCTATCAACAAATGTGAATCGTTCTCTTGATCCTACAAAATTTTATGACTGCTTGAAACAACGAATGGAAAATCGCCTTTTATCTTCAGAAGAGATGCAAATTCCAGAATGGACAAAAGTGTTGTATCCAGAATGTTGGCCAGACTGTACTGAAAAAAATGTTACTTTCGGTGAGACTGAAGTGGAGAGTTTGTGTAAGAGGCTAAGAATTCCAGAACGACAGGTTGTTAGAGGTTTTCGTGATTCCTGACAGAGAAGAAAATGCCTTCTGCACTATTGCAGTTAATAAACACTAACAACAGCATCCCAATTTCTGCTGCTGAATGTGAACGCTGCTTTTCCCAGATGAACCTGATTATCACACCGACAAGAGCTTCTCTACAAATGAAGACCTTGAGTACACTGATGTTCATCAAGCTGGTTGGGCTTCCTCTGCCTGTTTTTCAACCATTACCATACATTGGTTCCTGAAAGGCAGACATCTAGCAACAGACACGAAGAGTAAGGAACGAACTCGTGAAGATGGCAACATCTTCACGTGATGAGCCCAATTTGGAAGCTATTGTGAAAATTAAGGTATTTTTAAAACTTTTTTTCACCTTTGCCTTAATGTTTTATTTCCATTTGCTATATATAATATCCATCAGTCAAAAGTAAAAGAACGAGAGCTTCAAAAGCCTGGTATGTTTCGATTTTCTTCTGTTATGAGATGAGATGATAGAGTTCCGGTAAACGTATATTTAGAAAAAAAGCCCCGTGCATAACTAATATAAGACTAATCATTATTAGTCTTACATTAGACTAATGTAAGACTAATCAAATTTTATTTACATCATTAAAATATATTAATATGTGGACTAGCTTTTCTCATCGTACTTTCTCAAATACCGATTATTTTAAATCCCACACATAACGTAACACGCCTAACTAGAATATAGATTTATTAATAAAGGTGACAATTAGTAAAAAATTAGTCAAGAATAGAAAACAGAACACCTTTAGGTTATTAATGTATAAAAGTTTAAATTTTAGCCAACTGAACGTTAGGAGGTTAAATTTTATACACCAAATATTTGCGCTCATTTTGTTTTCTATGAACATTGCTCGAAGTAACGTACAAACGGCTCGCGAATTATGCATTTTATTTACGTTCACGATTTGGAATTTAAATTTTCAGATTACTGTTCGAGTATTCTCTGATAAACGAAAATTTGATTTAAATATCTGTTGAATATAACGGACATTTGTGATAGATGTCAGACGCATATAGTAATACATAGCGTACATTGGCAACAGCATACCTTTATTGCCCTGAAAATTATGCGAAATTATTATTTGGACTTCAGCTTCTCTGATTTTTGAAGTAGAGTTGACCCTCTGGTGGAGAAAGGAGAGTTTTAAAATAAAATTAAAAAAAAAATGGCCATTATTGGAAGAGCTTTAGTTTTCTTTTTTAAGTTAAGGGATATTACATCCCATATTGTTTCTTAGCCGAATAAGAAATTCAAAGAGTTTCATGCCGAATATAGAAACCATAAAAAGTTCGGCGATTCCAAGCGTAAGCAAATACCTGGATAGTGCAACACCTGACCCATTTGGTAGTGCAACACTCTAGTGTTGCATTACCAATATTTGGCATGAAACTCTTTGAGTTTCTATATTCGGCTAAGAAACAATATAGGATGTAATATCCCTTAACTTCATCTCATCTCATCTTCCTTATACCCTCTTTTACCTTGCGGTGTCGAGGGTCCATTGATCATCGGACCTCACACCGTTTACAGGATAAGGTGGTCAGCCTTATGCCTCGGTGTGTCCTATGGCCTGTAGTGTTGAGTTCTCAAGGCCAGTGTGCCTGCTTTGCGGGATGAAAAACCCCAGAATAAACTGGGGAAAAAACCCTGCTATCCACGCCCAAGACTGGCTAACTTGGCTATGGCTGAGGAAGATCCTTCAGCTCCTCACGTCACCGACGGGAATCGAACCTAGGACACTCCTTCCCCAGGCATATGGTTGCGAAGCGCAAAGCCACTAGGCTAACCGCTATCCCTTAACTTAAATAAGTTCATGTCTCCGAATTGAAGCCTTTGGCTCTGCATATAATTAGCTTTAGTTTTCATTTGCGTAAATCTGTTTTATGATAATCAGTTAACGTGATTTTATGATAATCAGCTAACTCGATGCTGGTATCACCCCCACCGGCATCGAGGCCAAACCCTACACCAGGGGTCGCCAAAGTCATTTGCCCGTCGACCCCTTCAAGCGTTTCTTGACTTTTTATCGATCCTCTGTATTTTACTATTATATAATTATAATAGGACAAGCAAAAAAGACGCTTACGTGAGTTTTTAGATTGTTTATTTTATAGTTACAGTGTTTATTGTATGTATAATATATTTATAATATATTAATATCACTAGTAATATATTAATATTACTAGTGATATTAATAAACTACTGGTATTAATATCACTGGTATTACTACCAGCGCTGCTCAACTCTTCAACATAGAGAAGTTTAGTTCGTGAATGAATAACGATTGAATTATAATATGCATGTTGATGAATTTTAGAACATTAACGCTCACTTGTATGTCGATGCGCAAAAATGAGACTGGGATCGAATACTTGTAAGTATCAGTAAATAAGAACCACGCACGTGTTGCAATCTCGCTCCCACTGCGCCGGCCAGCAGGAACCACCAACATCCGTTTATTGGTAAATACGTCATTTTGGCCTACTTGATTGGCCTCAGTAACTATTTTCATGACGTAACTCCATCTTACAGGTCCATGAATAGGACCTCCATGAATAGGATTACCTCCATGTCTTTTGTCATGGAGGTAATCCAAGTTAACCGAATTAAATATTACCCATATAATGATGTCTTATATTTTTCTGTCGACCCCTGAGCCCGAATCGATCCCTAACAATGTCATATCGATCCCCTGGGGTCGATATCGACCCCTTTGGCTACCACTGCCCTACACCGTCCCGCAATAAAAATAGAAAGGAAAAAATTGTAATAACAGCAATCTTCTTCAAAATCATTGTAAATAAATATTGAAAAGAACTATAAATACCGTTAATTACTAAAAACATTGGATCGAGAATGTTCGGTCTCTTGTAGGTTTATAACTTATTTTGCAGAATATAACTGACCTAAAATCTGCTGTAAACATCACATGCTGCACGTATAGATTAATTATATGTAATTCGATCAGAGTAACCTTTCCAGACAAGTTAATCCTGCCAGAAAGAATCGTTGGATTGACAACCCTTACCTCATTCGTTTTATATTAAAGAATTTAAGTTACACAGGGGGATACATTATTATTTGCTATCTAGAGATTTTCACAACCATTGACACAGTGATATCCAAACAACTTGTTGGTAGTAAAGCAGAAGCTCTATCCACTTTATCACTCACATCCAAACTGGTTTTTATGAAATAATCCCGTAGTCTTTGAAAGTAAGTGACAAAACCAAGCTAGTTGTTTATTTATTTTCTTCTTCTTCTACACACATCTGCTCCTTGTTTTATTCGGTAAGAAAATTATCCGAATAACGTAACTGACAATTAATCGATGCTAACCCTTCAACTGTCTTAACACACTTGCGAACTAATCATGAATCAGAAATCCATAAGGAAAAACATTTCTGATGTGTAAGGAAAACAGATGGGCCTTACCTAAGCGAAGTGTATGCAGTATAAACTCTGCGGAAATGTGAGATTTGGCTATCAGAATTGCAGCCTTTTTTGATGAAATATTTAGTATTGTAGAAGGCCTTTTCTTATATGCCTTTCGATGACGTTGTAAGCCATGGCTGTTGTGTAGAGGTGTTTAATTTTCAGCAACTTCAGTAAAACATTGAAATGGAGAGCAGGTAATTATGACTGCCATGGAAATTGATGATCATGGGTCCCTTATAAATTTGAACTTGAATCTGAAACCATACTTCCTTAAAAAATAAAGTAGTACGACTTGCGCACAAGCATACTGTAGGGAAGTTAATAAAGAGAAAAATGTAATATTATCGGAAAAGAAGTTCCTTTTATGAAATATATCTTACCGACTGTTTTGGAAAGATATATTTTATATTCTGTGAGAACAAGCAGTTCGGAATACCTATCAGGCCATGAAACGTCTGCAGAGTTTGTCTTTTAGGTGATACAAGCTAAGACAACTCCTATATCTAAGGTTTATTCTCATAGGCTGGTAAAATTCGAAACTTTTATGTGTCATTTATCTGATTTAAAAATGATGACAGATATTTCATATCCTCAATATACATTACAATTCTTTCTGAATTGAAGCTTTCTAAACTCTGTACTTACTAAACTCTGTACTGTATCTAAATGACAATTTTAATACCAAAGTATTAAAATTGTCATTTCCATCATGTGATATTCTTCTTTTTACATTTAAAATTGTCCACGTATTGTCTGCGTATAAAATCTTGTTAAGAAGATTTCCTATGTCCACACGAATGTTATACTATTTTTCCCTTGAAGAAAACTACTCTATTAATAAATTTAATTCCCTCACAGCATATGGTTATTTGATCCGATTTTGTCTCGCATCTTTAAACATCCGGCATATATTTGATAAGGTTGATATGATCAGAACTTTGGACGGACTGAAGCAGATCCTCCACATTATGGTCTCCTCACTACATTCAGAAAATGTTGCACACACTCTTGGACTTTATTTTGAGAATGAAATTTATGAATCTAAAACAACTAGCATTTCAGAAAGTGTGCGTTCCTTGATTTATTTTTCTTACTGTGCGATTGCCTAAATCTGATCAATTTCGTCTAACCTGAAAAATTCCTGTCATCAGAGACAGTACTTGAACCTAGGACTCCTTCCCAAGTGGTGTAGTAAAACTACAACACGTCATGTGCAACCCAGAAGTATGTCAGTACTTCAAAACGAGTTGAAATCTCTCATTTTTAATGTTTAGGAAATATACAAACCGCATGCACCCATTAAATTGCATTCATTCTGCCATATAAGGTATCCTATATTTTGCAAG
This sequence comes from Typopeltis vanoorti, assembly GCF_054136105.1. Lineage (NCBI taxonomy): Eukaryota > Metazoa > Arthropoda > Arachnida > Uropygi > Thelyphonidae > Typopeltis > Typopeltis vanoorti. The sequence continues at coordinate 9,101,874 of NC_143569.1, forward strand.
CCATTCTTTACTACCAGCAACCGTAGTTTTCATATTATTTTCTTCATTATTGTCCTTCAGAGCTTTAAGTAGATTATTACCTCAGCAAGAATTGCAGAAATATATGTCCTTCTGTCTTCATAATTATAACAATACAGCCTTCTTAATGAAGTGACATAATTCTTATTGACTACTGCTTCGACCTTCAGAGTTAGACTTCATATAGTTAATTAGATGAGGAAATAGAGGTGTTAGCATCACTATTATTCTCAGAATCAATATACTAACAGCGCACTATTTGCTGAAGCAGACTCCAAATCCTACCGACGCCGTAGGGTCCAAGTATTCTCCTTTAGAGCTGACGATACAATTCCCTCTATTGAAGCAATAACGCGGTGCGAAATTCAAGGAAGTAATTTTATTTTATTGCTTGTTTTGGCGATAAAGGCATATTCAGTCTACAATTTCAAGAGCGAGATTTGTTCGAAGTTGGAATAGGAAATCGTCTGTTTACTTTCTTGTTATAAATGCGCTATCTTCAGATTTCTGGAGCTTTCATTGCATTAAGGTTTATTCCTTTCTTCAAATTCATGAAAGGAAGAGTCCACAATGTTCTCATGATAATATTCTCATAGTAATACATTTAAATTCATTTGGTGTAGTTTGAGGAAAACTATTATTCTTTAGAAAAGGAAGACACTTTTTCATAAAAGGAACCAAGAGTTTTATCGTTTTATCAGTTGACTGGTTTTGATTAATTTAATTGTAGAAAAGAAGTCGAGTACTGAAGTCATAAGTAAGTTTAAACTTGACTATCACCTTTATTATCATCCCTTCGAGATGGATAACGTTTCCATTGGTTAAATCTATTATAAATTCTCTTCTAGCGATGGAGACGGAATTCCAATTCAAGCCATAGTAGAATGACTTCTCAAAATGCTACGGAGACAATTCCATGTTACCCTATAGATGAAACGAAGTCAGACGTTTCTTTTCGAATGTTATACACTCCTTAGAAATGATCTTTATAAGAATATGGTCTCCTCAGATTTATCTTTATAAGTGTTTGATAACCTTAGAAATGAAAATATTACGGAATCTCCTGAGTATAAATAGTAAAATGGAAACTCCCATTGTAAGCGAACTCGTCTAGTAAATAATATGTCATAATATATCTTTACCATTCTTATTTTCCAATGTTCTTTACCTTGAGGGGATTTATGTAACGTATGATTTTATAAACTTATTTAACCCGAAGTTAAACTTTATTCTAAGACATAACAGTTTACCTTACACTTCACTCACTACTATTTAACACATCGCAGAATAAGAACTAAGAAAATTATAACCATGTCGATTAGCGAACTTACGAAAGTTGATCTGCACTTGAATTTAAATATCATTAGAACCTTGTATACCATTCTATGCAAAGAAAACTGTGCAATGCTTTTCAAAGGAAGTCTCTTTAAAAGATACTAAAAATGAAATAAAAAAAGTGAAGCTTCTTTTTTTCTTATAAAAACAAAACTGTAAGCTTTTTTTGTTGATCATTTTCCAATGCTTTTTTCATTCCACTGTTGTTCTGAAATTTAAATTTTATTTGGATTTATTTGAAGTTAGCATAAAAACATTCTAATATTAAATATGTCCTCCTATCGGGAAATAAAATGAAAATTATATATATATATATATATATATATATATATATGTGTGTGTGTGTGTGTGTGTGTGTGTGTGTTTTACCGGCAATGTGTGAAAAGCAGACATTCTATAGAATGCGTGACGTTTATAGGCAAAGTATGAAATGTCTGTTTTATTTTAATATTTTACATACTTTCCCTAGGCATTATAAAGAATGACAAATACTATTTCGGCAAAGTATGAAAAAGGCTTTTATTGAAAAGATGCATGTGAAAATGTAAGAAGTACAAAATGTAAGATACCGGATTTTTCTATAGAAAGAGAAAAAGACCAGTGCTGAACTACTTGTTGCTACAAGGTAGACTGGAATGACATTTTGAATTGCACTTAACTGCCTTTTTCGTAAAAAAGCACTTCAAATTTCGGCACTTGGTCTTGCAAGTTCACCTTACGAACCCTTGGCCGCTACCCGTGGACAGAGCGAAAGCTGCTGACCGGAGAGCTATTTCATGGTCAGGAATGTCTCCAACTCTCACTAAGTCCTTGGGACATAAAGTGAATTGTGATCTGGCATAGAGTTGGTTTAAAATTCCTTCAGCAGTTCCAAGTGGGTAAAAACTATCGTCTGTCGCACTCATAACAACCGCCAGCAGATTGCGTGAGTCATCCCGTCCCTTGTCGACGTCTGGGATAGGAACTCGCGCAGTGGCCCCCAAAGGTGCACGAGGAAATTTATTGCCGTTTTCATTTTTTCAGCCTGTATTTCCAGATTCAATTTAGATCGAATTTTACCTTCGACAGCATTCTCAATATTGAAGCAAAGAGTACACAAAATATTAACATCACCACCTTCTATTTTCTCATTTCCATCGTCTTTACTCTCATGTCCACAGGCGGCATGAACCTAACCTAACCTAAACGTAACCTAACCAGAAATGGTTAGGTTAGGTTTAGGTTAGGTTAGGAAGTGCTCTGGCTTCTGTTTGAGATGAGCGTCGAAAGTCACGTCATTTGCCTTGCGACATTAAAAGTCACTGCCGGGAGTATTTTATACTTTGCCGATTTGCCTTTTGGCATTCTATAGAATGCCTAGGAAATGTGTGAAAATCTAAGCGTTTCATACTTTGACGTCCCACTTTCGGCATTCTATAGAATGTGCCGGTTTACACACTTTGCCGGTAACATTATATTTATATATATACATTATATATATATATATATATATATATATATATATATATATATATACATTATATATATATATATATATATATTTATATATATACATTATATATATATATATATATATATTTATATATATACATTATATATATATATATATTTATATATTTATATATATACATTATATATATATATATATTTATATATTTATATATATACATTATATATATATATATTTATATATTTATATATATACATTATATATATATATATTTATATATTTATATATATACATTATATATATATATATATTTATATATTTATA